>NC_088305.1:8087716-8273095 GCF_032854445.1 Liolophura sinensis | reverse complement strand
CTCACACAACACACAGGATCTAACAAATGCTACAAGGCGAAATATGTACATCCCATGTATAGGAACCTTAAGTACATTGCTCTCCAAGTAAAGGTAGTTTACAATGTCAAAACTGAAACTATCCCTCTCGTAAAGCTTGCGTGAGAGGAAACGGCTTTGGTCTTTGTACAAATATAGGTCCAGATAAGATATACCATCTGGAAAGTCTGTGGTTTTCTTTAATTCCAGCGCCAGTGGGTAAATATCCTTCACAGCCTTTGTTATACATGGATTATTTAAGGCTAGCAGATTGTCAACATACCGTTTTCTGAATGATAAAGATTTTAGATAGTATGTCGGCCGTAGTAGGTGAAAAGTCCCATCTGGTCAATCCTCAGGATAAGCCGCTCTTATATCTAAATCAAATACAACGCTATGATGTAAAATTTGTTTGCGGATTTATCACGGGAAGGGAACTGAAGGGAATAGAAGCCGCTTTATCTGATAAAGTACCGCGGCTGTCTATGCTGGTTTGCGGTATTGTTCACGCTACATGGATTCCCTGGTAGTCAGGCTGTCGTGTGACCGAGGAGTTCACCGAAGTAAAGCGGTGTTACTGTCAGTCCTGTGGTTGTATGGGCTTTGATCAATTTTTGTGTTGATGTCAGTTATGTGTTCGTTTGCTTTTCGAAGTCAATTTGGGTTTTGGGATATTGTGAATTATCTATTCATGTGGATTTAGGATTCAGTTGGGTTTTGGGTTATTGTGAGCTTTGTATTCATGTGGATTTAGGATTTAGTTGGGTTTTGGGTTATTGTGAGCTTTGTATTTTTGTGGATTTAGGATTCGGTTGGATTTTGAGTTATTGTGAGCTATATGTTCATGTGGATTTAGGATTCAGTTGGGTTTTGGGTTATTGTGAGCTTTGTATTTATGTGCGATTTGGATTCAGATGGCTTTGGAGGTGATGTGAATTATGTATTAATGTGAGTGTGGTTTCATTTTGGTTTGATTGGGGTTGTTGTGGGTTGCGTGTTGATGTGGGTTTTGGATTCATTTGGGGATTTAGGATAATGTTATGTATTCATATTAGTTTTGGGTCTGTTTGGTTTTCATGTCCATTTCACCTTGAATAAATGACTACGGCTTGGTTTTCGTTCAACACAGCTTCTGAACCGGATATTTCACTGTACATATATGAAGCAGTCGGAAACGTTTGTATATTTTGTAGAAGGACGACGAAAGTTGTGTTGAGCGCAGTCCGATATATCCCGACAATATCCAGGTAGAGATGACCTCGCCACACGAACTCTTGTACAAGATTGATGACATTCCTCCATGGTACATGTGTATTTTGCTGGGGTTTCAGGTGAGTTGGTACACATACATTTATGTATATATTTAATAATAGCTGCTGGGGCCTTCGTGGCTCAGTTGGTTAGAACGCTAGAGCAGCGTAATAACCCACAAGTCCAGCTGGTGCTGGCTTCCTTTCCGGCCGTAAGTGGGAAGGTCTGGCACCAACCTGCGGATGGTCGTAGGGGTCTCAAGGGTTCTGATTGGTTTCCTCCCACCATAATACTGGCCGCCGTCGTATCAGTGAAATATTCTTTTGTACGGCGTAAAACACCAATCAAATAATTAAGAAAGAAAGAAAGAAAGAAATAAAATAATAGCTGCTGCCGTGGTCACTGAATGGATGCCATTTAAAGAGTGACTATTTCACATATAAGAACCCGTCGTAATATTCTCCAAATGCATACTGAATGATTAAGGATCCCCCCCCCCCCCCCCCCTTCCCCCTGCAATGGGAACGGAAACATACAGCTAAACCTAGCCCCGCGGAAAACACCACATCACGCAAATCACGCTTTTAGTCTTTTGGCCTGCTTTCTGGAACTCTCGATGCTATCCATGGTCACAGACAGGTAGGCTAAGTGAATGGACTAAGCTTAACTCGCGAAGAATTCAGTAAATAAAGTACACAAGTCTACAGATACTAAACACGTAAATGTGGAAAACACTCGGAGAATTTTTGCACGTCTTAGCTACAGCTGAATATACAGGTGTCCATGGCATGTTTGAACAAAGCGACAATAATCTGGGCTAGGTATCGTTACAGCATACATTTCTTGTAATGGTTTAAGATTAAACATGCCTGTACCCTTATCCATATCCTGAATTCTACCAAGACAATATGTAATGGATGAATTCTTTTCCTCACCTGGTCACAAAATTGTATCCAAATCCTGACATAATTTTTCCGTAAAGTTGACGAGAGACATGTTTGCCGAAAAAAGCATAACATAAACATATGCAGCAAATGACGTGCATCCTTGATAAGCTGACTTACTGCGACGATAAGACCGTTGAACAATGAGGCCGCGTGTTCGAATCTAGCTCTCGCTGGTTCCGCTGAGGTTTTAAGCCAGCATGTTTAGCGAAAGGCCGTGGTTTTCCTCTTGGAGATCTTACTTCCAGCACCCATAATCAATACCCACGTCGTATAAGCGCAAATTTCTTGGAGTCCACGTTAAACACCAGTGGAATAAATATCGTTGAAATGCTATGGATTTACGTTATCTGATTGCAGCACTATTTGACAATGTTTGGCAGCACCTTATCTGTGCCTCTTGTCCTTGCACCGCACCTCTGCATGGCAAAGGATTATCTAGGACTCAGTCAACTCGTCAGCACAACATTCTTCGTATCGGGCATCTGTACAATTCTCCAAAGTACACTGGGAAACAGGTGAGTGCAATGTTTTAGGAGCAGGGTACACCCGCACCCGACAAAATGAGCCATTTTGGGCTCAACTCCAAACTTTTAATGTTCTTTACCAAACAATTTATTTGAAGGTAGATTCAAACTTTGGATTACCACTTCTTCGAATTTGTACTACAGAACATAACATCAGGAGAGAAAGTTTTGTGGAATGGAAATCGCTTTGTGAAAGATGTCACAGTTTGTCATAGATATGATTTTCTGCAGCTCTGTGGTTGCCTATAGAAGGACTTTCTGTAAAGAAACCAAATGTTTGCTTTTTTGTAGTGGAAACAGTATTCAAAATTATGAACTGTCCACTGCTAGAATACATCAACCCCAACCTATGCCACTGAGTTCTTTCTGTAAACAGATTCAGTGTTCCTTTCTGTTAGTAAATCCTTCTTTTAGCACTTGTGCCTATCTGCCATTTTCGGGGCCTCCGTGGTTGGTTAGCGCGCTAGCGCAGCATATTGACCCAGGAGCCTCTCACTAATACGGTCCTTGTGAGTTCAAGTCCAGCTTAATGCTGTCTTCCTCTCCGGCAGTAAGTGGGAAGGTCTTCCAGCAACCTGGGAATTGTCGTGGGTTTTCCCCGAGCAGTTTCCTCCCACAAGCTGGCCGCCGTTGTATAAGCGAACTATTCTTGAGTACGGCGTACAACAACAATCAAATAAATAAAATAAATAAATAAATCTGCCATTTTGAGTTTCCCGTCTCATTCTATTCACCAAACACGATACTTTGCTATTCTTTATCATACAGCTATATCACAGTTTGATATTACACAGCTATATCACAATTTGCTATTACACAGCTTTGTCACAATTTGCTTTTACACAGCTATTTCACAATTTGCTTTTACACAGCTATTTCACAATTTGTTTTTACACAGCTATTTCACAATTTGCTTTTACACAGCTATACCACAATTTGCTATTAGACAGCTATATCACAATTTGCTTTTACACAGCTATTTCACAATTTGTTTTTACACAGCTATTTCACAATTTGCTTTTACACAGCTATACCACAATTTGCTATTAGACAGCTATTTCACAATTTGCTTTTACACAGCTATTTCACAATTTGTTTTTTACACAGCTATTTCACAATTTGCTTTTACACAGCTATACCACAATTTGCTATTAGACAGCTATATCACAATTTGCTTTTACACAGCTATATCACAATTTGCTATTACAGCTATATCACAATTTGCTTTTACACAGCTATTTCACAATTTGCTTTTACACAGCTAAATCACAATTTGCTTTCACACAGCTATGTCACAATTGACTACTGTGAAGTTCACAGATACATCACTGTAAATACGTTCCGTTGAGTCACCCTGTTCTTATGTCCTGTTGCACTAAGCAGTCGTTTGAAACCTCGTTATCAACTAGTTGTTTATTATCAACTACCGTTCAATTCTATAATATTCTGTTAATATTCAGTCTATTACCAAATTAGTGGCCGGTGCCATGTCATTTTTCTATTACTGTATGTTAATAATATTATGGTTACATTTTGCTTTTTAATGGGTTCTATGAATGTGTCTTAATGATTGGGGTCCGGTTTTATCTTACTTAAAACGACCAAATGAGGTGTGTGAGGAATTTCGAATTTGGATGAGTTATGCCCGATAAATACCCCAAACTGTGGTATGGACAGTTTACTTGGCCTGTTGACCAAATAAACTTTATTAAAAATTATTTCATTCATTTAATTATTTGTTAATAATAAATGTTATTTTATTCGTTTATTTGATTGTTCTTTAACACATACTCAAGAATTACGATCACATATACGATGGATGTCATTTTACGTGTGGAGGAAACCGACGTGCAGTTGTTAAACCTGAAGCCTTTGACAAGTTGCTGGCGTAAATCTCCACACGTGATATACAAATACGTACACCACGTTGGGGGAAGACGAGTAGTCTTCAAGGAAAGGGTAGATAGCGCTAACAATCATACGAATACGTGTAGGTGCTAATTCCCTGTGGATCTCCAGGTGGTCTGAACACTTGGCATTGTTTTAATGTGATTGTATGTTAAATGTGATAATAACACAGCAGTTTTTTTTAGTAATTTCACACCAGTGAGGTCTAATAAATTGCAGCTAACATCACTGAATGGTGCTCTTGGGCGTGCAATTTGCTACTATCTAGGCATTTACCTGAACTGTTGGAATAAAACCCGCACTGAAGTAAACTGACAATAGGTCGTATTTCACCAGTTACATGCGACCATTTGCCAGTTGTCACACTGTCGTCACTGCTCTAGTTTTTCACCGATATGTTGTATGTCGTTAATCATAACATGTGCATTAACGACTGAAAAGCCGGCATCTTCACCACGTCCTACTCCATTATTTTTTTTTTCATTTTATACATGTGAACAATTTTGTGTGTGTGTTTTTCAGGCTACCAATAATCCAGGGGGCAACCTTTGCCTTCCTGACCCCCTCGATCGCCATTCTTAGTCAGCCTCAGTGGGAATGTCCCTTCACTGCAGTCAATGGTATGATAATGTGCATTTTTCCAATCTGGAAATCACGAAAAGGCGTTTGACAAAACATAATCAATATTGTTTGCAAAAAGGTCAACTGGATCTATGCTTCGAAACAAACATTCATATACCAGCCGTCAAGTAATAAGAACGTTCCAGGTCAACAATTCCAAGGCCATATCCTCAAAACGACTCCAACACAAACCACCAAAGAACTAAGAAAGTATGTAAAGTACGAAAATAGGGCGGAATCCTGCAGAGAGAATCAGTCAGCAGTTTACAGTGATGCTGGAAAGACGCATGGTATGTTCTAGGCGACTGAGTGAAATCAGTATTCAAATCGTGTACCATGCTAGAATCTCAGTGTCGCTTTGATTGCAGCTGTTCATACATCCAACGTGGCGATCTAATTTAACAGGATGATTATACGGTCCTAGCCCTGGGTTAAGCGGAATGCGACACAATCATGAAGCAGATGACTCACACATTTTCGCCGAAAGTGGAATAAACAGTGACGTTGTCACTAGAGTGTGTGTGTTTGTGAGGGGGTGAGGGTGGGAGGGGGTGGTGATGGGAAATCGACGTGGTTCCATTCATTAAACAGCATTTAACACCAGTCACCCTTATGGGGGTGAGTTCAATTTGTAATGGCGTGTACCCGTCCGAAGTGGTCGATTTACGCCACCGACGGAACTTAAATTGGTAGTTGTTTTGGCTAGGCTAAATCAAGGAATGCAGCAAATAGATAAATAACTTTATACATTTTTATAAAATTGACTTTATAAAACTTGTTTTTACATAAAAAACCAGTTAAGTCAGGAATTGATCATCTTTTTCATTGACTTACATTGAGCAGATATGAAATGGGCAGTGGGTGATCTTTCCTAGTCTTAGGGATATTGTAAATTATCCCTATTTGTATAGCAATATACCAAAGGGTCCTGTATATGGCGTATACATATCTCGCCTTGTAGTAATTGTGATGACCTTAATCTGCGTCACACGTTGTTAGTTCAAAAACTAGTTTTTCAAGGATACTCCAGTAAACGCCTTCATTCTAAGTTTCTCAAATTTTACAATGAGTATAATACTCTCGTTGGCAGGTATGGACAGAGCGTTCAGAATCTCTGTCGATCTGCATTGTGATCAACCACATAGACGGCGCTGTTATCTTTATGTACATATCCATCGCGTACATGGTATTTAACAACATAAATGTCGCTGGTTGCCGAGTGTAACCGTCTATCTTGTAGACAGCTTTTATACAGAACAAGCATGTCATGTGTAACATCATAGACGGCGTTTCTTGTAGAATTAGATCCTTACATATTAACGGGAAAGACGTAATCGTCCGTTACTTTTGAACCACAGTCTGTTCGTTTAAGCGTGTAACGCACGTCATTTTCAAACTGGATTTAATACCGCTTAACCTGGGGCTGGGGGCCGTAAAGGCAGCCATGCTCATTACATCTGCATGATGCCCTTATGAACAGTTGCGATCAAAGCGCGAGTGAGATACCTTGTTTAATTGTTATTTGACCGGGAAATCATTCATGATCTACGCATTTGAATTTTGATATGGAATTCATGCCTGAAATATCAGCTGTCTGCCCGGCATCATTGAAAACTGATGACCGCTTCTCTCTTGTGTGTTACCGCCTTTATTTCCTATTTGTATAATATCTTACATATCTTTGTCTTTGGGAGCTAGTGTTAAACGTTGTTTTGGAAATGGATATTGCTATTATCGACTTAGAACGCCCTTTACGGACTACGAGTGGTATACGAATGTTCGACATGACGCTTGTATAGGGACAACTATAGCTCGTTTCCAAGCACGGGGTAAATGCATAGCATTCCACACACTATTACGTGTATATGAAAGCTGTAAAATGTTCAAACACTTATGCGGCAAATTACGGATCATAGCTTATGTTATGCCACCTTTCTCCAGGAGAAGAGTCAATCGTTGGGGATAAGGACTACTTAAGTTCGTTCAAGTTAAAATCGTCATTAACGGACAAATCATCAAACTGGATATTATTGAATGGTTGTATGCGCTCCATATCTGACTTATGTAAGATAAACGCAGGACTGTAGTTGTCCGAACTAGATACATAGGAAAAGTTATCAGCCAATATATTGGCCTTATAAATATTGGTGACATTGTTAGTTCCCTGATCTACTGCCAGTCACCCTCATAAAATTGAGCTGGTGTACATACTGACGATTTTGACCATTCCACCAACCCACCCCAAATTTATAAATCTATTCGCTCTGTCAAAGGTAGTAATGATAAAGTAAGGTTTTTAATTCGCGTATAAACAGTGTCTGAGGAGATATCTCAACTTATTGGAAAAGTGGATCTTTGATGAAATAAATACAATATATCACTATATGTTTAAAGAGCCATTCAATGAAGAGCTTCCTAAAGATGTTTCGTTTTCTTGTTCGGACAAGAGTCTTGGTTTCCACGCATAGATCAGTATTCTGTCTTGTTTTAATCCAGTGGGTTTACACATCCTTTTGGCTAAGTGTCCGTAGCTTCATTTAAAACGTAGGAAACCAGGGTGCCCGGTGTATCTACCTTTGATCACTACCATGTAATTTGGCAAACCTCTTGTCTTCACGCCGTAGTCATAACAGGCAGAGCTGAATTTGAACATGGATTTCATTGGTTAAATGCCTGACAGTCGCTGTAAGCCAGTGATTCAATCATCTAAGTGAAATTTTCCGTCTCAAAACCTAATCGTGGAGATGTTATGTAAGAATATGTTCTGATGTTTCTTTGGCATCCAGGGTTTTTCAAAAACATCCAGTTTTGAAACGAAGTTTGTCAGAAATATTCAGTTGCATTTCTTGCCCATAATCAAATGTAACATTTTACTTTACTGTCGGGAAATGCTTCCAATATTAGACAGATTTTCTGGAGAAAAAAAAACATAAAAATGATGCCAAAATTAGATGAAAGAGCGTCAAAGATTATTTGCAAATATGAGCCTTAATATTTCATTGGGTTTTTTGTTTCAAGAGAAAAAGGGTATTTGAAAATATTTTTGTATGGTGGGTACTTGGGATCAACTTTTGGTATTTATCGTTGTTGCATAAAAATGTTCTAAATAAGGATATGAAGCTTAACTAATAAATTTATCTGAATGTAAATTTGTTGTTCATATCGAAACATATGCATTTAATCTAAATTATGATAATATTTATGAACACATTAAAAATATAAATATGATCCAAATTGAGGTTTAATACATTTGTTAGCTGAAAAGAACAAATTCTAGTGCAAACATATTTATTAAACCTGTGTTACATCCTCATTTATGACATTATTTAACAAACACTATAAATACCAAAAAGGTGGTCCCAAATACCCACCATAGAAAAATATTTTCGAGAGTCTTTTTCTCCTTAAAGAAAAATCGGAAAAAATATTGAAGACCACATTTAGGAGTAACTTTTCTCACTCTTTCACCGAATTTTTATGTCATTTTTATGTTTTCTCCATCTTTAAAGATCAGTCGGAATTTCATGTTATCTATTCCTTTCAGGAGCAGATAATGAAAACACAACTTTGCCTGAGAACGGAGGGGCGGAGCACCGCCAGATGTGGCAAGAAAGATTGCGCGAGGTAAAGAATGACCAACTTTCTCTATCGATCAAGGGGACAATACTCTCTCAAGCACTACAACACGATAAAAGAAAAATATACATTTGTGTCCTATCTACCATTGTTGAAAAATCGCTGCATGTTTATTGTGGGCCAAGATTCTTGAAAGCTGCGCTAAACGCCAATTAAATATCTAATGAAGGAAACCATATGTAAACAGCAGACGATTTGGGCGTGCACTCGCTGGCTCTGATGGTTAAAAAGCTGGCACGCTGCGATCATCAAGCGCTTGACCCCAATGAGTTATCGCGTTCGAATCCAGCCGTGGCTGTTTATGCTGTCCGCTTTAAGTCTGTAGTTTCGTGAGATACTTGGCGAAGGGCGGTGGTTAACTCAGACCACACGGGTTTAATCAACCCATTAAGGTTGCCGCATGTCACATCAGTGAAAAATTCATGAGCACGTTGTTAATCACCGATAAATCAATCAATAAATCCATCAATCAGCCGATATTTATTTAAGCGCATTGGACAGGTGTGTTTGACAGTAACTATAGCACATTGTGAACTCTCTAACTGTATCTCTTCTTTATTCAAACTTATACAATCGTAGTTGCGAGAAAAATCGTCACCAATTTAAAATAGTTCCAATGTTTTTGTTCGAATGAATGATTGTTGTTTAACTCCACTTCAATAGTATTACAGCAAATCGCGTGGGAATTTATTTATTTATTTCATTGGAGTTTTACGCCGTACTCAAGAATATTTCACTAATACGGCGGCAGCCAACACCTTGAAGAGAGAACATTTCGCAGGTTTGGCGACACCTCTGTGCAAAAAGTACAGCTGGTGGGATACTCTTAAACTTATCTCAGTGTTGGCACATGTATGATTGTTCGAGAACTGACGTTTCCAGATAACGTCATTTTAGAAATGATAAAACTCATATCCTCATTTTTTTTTTGTTTTTTTTGTTTTTGTTTTTTTTTTCTCAGCTGCAGGGAGCGATCATGGTGGCCTCTCTGTTTCAAGTTGCTATCGGTTTTAGCGGAATTATGGGTCTAATTTTAAAATTCATCGGCCCTCTAGCGGTGACCCCAACGGTGACGATGATTGGCTTGTCTTTGTTTAGCGCAGCGGCAGAGAAGGCTTCTAAGCAATGGTGGATCGCTATAATGTAAGGCAGCTGAAAGCTCAAGGATGGTTTCTTATAACTCTGCCTTGGTAGGACGTAAGAAAGCTGAAAAAAAAGGATTTCTAATAGTTTTAGATTCATATAATAAACAATTGAAAGCTCATAGATGGTTTATGATAATTATGGATTGATATAATGAAAGAAAATGTGTCTAAACCATTCTGGATGGCTACAATATTATAAAAATGAATATGAAAAATGAAATATGCACATGGAGTATGTTGGAAAGGTCTGAATTTTTCTGATACCGAGATAAACAAAATAATCAAGATAATCATATTTTCGTTAAATAGCTATTCAAAACAATTTATTGTAAAAGCGTTAAAGAAATAACCACAATCTTTCGATATGTGTATGTGTCTCTAATTCTGAAATCTTTACATACAAGTCTGTGTTCATAGACTGGATGAAGTGGCCGTTGTACAATTTTGAAATGTCTTGGTCAAGAGCTAGCCCAACAAAGTCTTTCAGTTAAATATGCGTCAAATCTGTCAGTTAACCAATCGATTTTGTATTCCAGGACAATAGTGTTTATTGGCGCCTTTTCTCAGTACCTCAGGGAAGTGTCTGTTCCGTGCCCAGCATGGCGAAAGGGGGCTGGTTGTAAAACAACAACTGTACCGATATTCAAACTATTTCCCGTAAGTGTTAAGAAAGATGCTATACCAGAGGAACTGTACTTTATACTGAAACACAGGTACAGGAATCTCAACACTCCAAACTCAAAACACTTCTGCAATGAGAGTTTCATCCCAAAAATGTGTCACGCGTTTTTATGTAAGCCAAATCCTTTTCATAAACACAATCATCTTCATGAGATGATTTCAAGTCAAGAAGATTGCCAGGAAATTGCCTAAGGAACGATGGTTCTCTCCGAAACTCTACACTGTTGACCCATCTACAAAAACTGACAGCCTTGGTCTTTGTAGAATATTCTTGAGTATATGGTGAAACACACCAATCCATCCATTCAGCGTTATTGTAACCGCCATATACAGACGTCTCAACCTTTGTTCAGCATCTATTCTGCTGCTGGGATAAGCATCCTCAAGGCCAGCTCCCTTTGCTTTGTTTTAATGTTGTTTTTCATTCAATGCGATTCCATTACAGCATTCTGAGTAATTCTAGAACAGTGACGTCTCATAAATGACAACACTTCTATATAGGTCAGTGGACGTGCAACTGGTTAACATCTAAGCATTTACATGAACAGTTAGAATAAAACCTTAATTGAGATAAGTTGACGAGAAATCATATTTCAGCTGTTACATATGACTATTTCCAGACATTATTACCAAACTGCTCTGATTTTCCTCTCTATTTTTGTTTTAAGTGTTTTGTTATAAAACAACCATGTTTCTGACATTGCTCATTCCTTGGTACAAGGTTAATGGAAACTAAACCAATTGTCATCGGACGAAGAAAGGAAACGTCATATTGCACCGCTTGACAATATTTACATGTTTGAATATTTCCGCACTTTGGTTGCTAAAGTGTATGAGCGTTTGTAAGCCTCAGACCCTGCCTCATTCTCCAGCCTTGTCATAATTGTGACCTATAAAACACCCGGAAAAACCCTCTATGTATTAATCCGTCTTAAATAATACGTCATATACACTTTCATGGTACTTCTGAGGTTTGTGTTGGTTGTTTTTGGTGTTTTGTAAGTTGTGCCTGGGTCATCATGCTTGGTCTCAGTTGTTCAAGACTGTCTTAAGGCGTAATAGCAGATTTAGTTTTAAGACAAGTTTTGTATCCTGCCCAAAAATAATTGTTTATCAGTATATTTAATAAAAATAAATCTGCTGCTGTTCCCTTTGATCTCTGTACAACTGTACTAATTGCTGTTTTTTTGTTGAAATTGTAAATATGTAATTTGACTTAATACCGGTATTAGTTAATATACTTTTGAACAACCGAGCCATGGTGTCTTCGAGTTGAAGCTTCGGAGAGGCATTACTGTATTTGTGCAACCTGTGTATGATCGTTGGTTTCCTGCTGGCCGCCGTCGTATAAGTGAAGTATTCTTGAGAGAGAAGTAAAACATCATTCAAATAAATAAATAAATACTATATTTGGACCCTCGCTGGCCCACATTGTTATAGAGCAACGATTGATTGTCAAGCCCTATAGAGTGATGTTGTGTGTTCGAATCTTCAGTTTGAAGTCAAGGGGATTCTTTGGTGAAATGCTGTCAAATGAGTGATAAGTTTTATAATACGGCGGTAAACACCAAGTCAGTGCAATCTATACAAACGTGGTTGTTAGGACTGGTAAGAGGAGACAGCGTCTTGATTTGTTCGAGCTAATGGGAAGACAGACTTTAACCTTATACTTGTTCTTAACTGGTATTTGTAGATCATCATGGCTATTGCTCTGTCATGGTTGATTTGCTTTCTGCTTACTGTCACCAACGTCCTTCCGACAAGTCCCGGGGAGTGGGGCTACGAGGCTAGAACCGACAACAAAACCTACGTCATCAGGGAAGCAGCATGGTTTAGATTTCCTTACCCTGGTAAGCACACGTATACCTGTAACGTCATGTAACGGCATATGCTTTTAAATCACAGTAACAAAAAGGCTCAATGACCCAGGAGCCTCTCAACAACGTTGGCTTCCTTTATGGTCGTATGTGGGACGGCCTGGCAGCAAAATGCGGATGATCTTGGATTTCGAGCCCGGTTTCCTCGCACCATTATGCTGGGCGCCGACGTATAAGTGAAATTTTCTTGAGTACACCAATCAAATAAAAAAATAAATAACAAAAAAGGCTTCGAAAGTGTCAGCGTCCATAACAAGACAAAAATAGACATAGTTTTTCTAAAATGGATGTAAAATTACGAAACTCGAAGTTGTGCTGTAACATTGTTACGGGCTGACCAACTGACAGACTAGGGGATACAGACAAAATGTAAACCAGTAGTCCCCGAAGGCACCAACGGTAGATGTTAAGCTCAGAGAACTCGCTAATATTTTTTGTCGTGTTGCAGGTCAGTGGGGACTTCCCACAGTGAGTGGTTCGGGAGTTTTCGGAATGGTCGCCGGAGTTTTGGCCTCAATGATGGAATCGGTTGGAGACTATTACGCATGCGCCAGACTGAGTGGCGCCCCACCACCGCCAGCACACGCTGTTAACAGAGGTACGATATCCCCATGAGTGTGGGGGGGGGGGGGAGCTGTCCGTCGACAAGTGGTTAAGGTAATCGGATTTCATTCGCTAGATGGTGATGAAGAACGATCAAATAAATAAATCAGTAAATCTCTGAACACGAGGCGTGGAATGATTTGCATTCTCGGACATGGGATTTTCTGGATTCCATTGGTCCCTTTGTTCAATAAGGACCTTGCATCTTGGTCAAAATAAAGGAGCATGAAGAAAAGTCGGATCCCACTGAGATGATATGTCAAACGTGGAAAACGTGGAAATTTCTTCGGGACACACTCCAGTTTCCTTCACTCATGAAACTGGCCATCCTATGTATTTCATCTTATTTAAATAACGAATAGGTTGGTGAGTCGCCGGGGTTAGGTATAGTAAAAATCAGCATGACTTGAATCAATAGCCGAAGTTTTCCTCCACAAGCACAAGTCTATTACGAGAAGGTGACATTTTAACTAAAAACGTTAAGTTGTCGTGTTGTAATGTTCATAAATGGCGTTTACGTGCGTGGTCAGCGCAACAACGCGATATTGTATACCTTAATACGACATATGAACTCACAGAGTAGATCAATATCCCAATAACCAGCAAATCACTGAATTTGTTTGCAACCTAACTGTAACCTAAGTGAACTGGTCACTTCTGGTGAGAATCTCCGAATGGTAAGAATGCTAGCGCACCACAATGACGCAGCAGCCAATCAAATAAATAAAGAAATTCATTTCTGGGCATGTCGCGTATTTTGTGCTGTCGCGTTCTGGTTCCGCGTTCCGCACACAATCGATTCAACCGCTGTTTCCTGAGTAAGCACGGTGCTGACAGTTTTTTGCTTTTGAGTTTAATCTTCAGCAGTATATAACGTGGGTTTACAGGTATCGGTATGGAGGGCGTTGGCTGTATACTGGCAGGAGCTTGGGGGACGGGCAATGGCACGACGTCGTACAGCGAGAACGTTGGAGCCATAGGCATAACAAAGGTCTCTTTTCCACTTTGCTTTAACCTTAAGTCATTTGCAAAAATTGATCCATATCGCAGTTTATTTACTTATTCCCCATGTGGACATTTACCTCTGAAAAACTTTTTATTAATCTGTCGCTAATTTGTTAAAGGTATAATTTGCTTGGTACTTTTCAATCACCTTTCATCTCATAACACTCCACACATTCATTTAAGACTGCTTCGGTGGCCTAGTGGTTAGCGGAATTCACCTCAATGTCTGGAGATCTGGGATCAAACCTGTGTGGGGACATACAAAAGACTTCAAAACGCTCATCGCTGAGATGGTAGTGCAAGATAACAGGAGTAGTTGGCCCGGTGTCATTATAATGTAACTGGGTAGGGGAACTGTAGCGGCAATCGCCCTCCCACAAGAAGTCACACTATATGTACACATACGTAATCCTTACATGGCTGAAAAAAATTTAAGTAAGACATAAAAGCGCAAGAGCATACATACATTAATTCCGCTTCCATCTCACTATTTCACTAACCCGATTATTCCACGTTTTTCTCAGTCAGTCTCTCGATCCCCCACATGAACCGAGAATCCGTGCATGACCAGCTCTCACCGTTCGTGTGACATACCTTAGGTTGATTCCGCTCCTTATGTCGTTTCGACTCATTGGTTTGCATCCGCTCCATAGATTGCTTCCGCACCTTAGATTGATTCCGCTTCTTATTATTTTCACTCCTTAGGTTGCTTCCAATCTTTGGCTGTTTCGGCTCCTTAGGTTGTTTTCACTCCTTAGATTGCTTCCGCTCCTTAGGCTGTTTCCGCTGCTTAGGTTGTTTCCACTCCTTAGGCTGCTTTCGCTCCCTAGGCTGTTTATGCTCCTTAGCTTGTTTCCACTCCTTAGGTTGCTTCCGCTCCTTAGGCTGTTTAAGCTCATTAGCTTGTTTCCACTCCTTGGGCTGCTTCCGCTTCACTGGTTGCTTCACCACCTTAGGTTTTTTTCGCTCCTTACGTTGTTTCCGCTACTATCGTTGTTTCCACTCCTTAGGCTCGTCTCCTCCACCAATACGGTGTACATATGGTTTTGCCGGGCATTCCGGTTTCCTCCAGCATAAACCGCGCTGCCATCACATGAGAGGAAAAATTCTTCATTACGCCTTTAAATATCAGTCAAATAATTAAACTGGTTTTATGCGCATTGCTCAGGTTGGCAGTCGTCGTGTTGTCCAGTGGGGAGCCGGGATCATGATACTACTGGGATGTTTGGGCAAGTTTGGCGCCTTGTTCGTCACAATCCCAGATCCCGTCGTTGGAGGAATGTTTATCGTGATGTTCGGTGAGGCTTTATTTTATTTTAGAAAGTATGTCAGTTAAGTGTAAAAGGGTGGCCATTTACTTGTGCCACTCGCCGTTATAATCTGACTAAAGTCGTATATATGGGGAAATATTCGTAAACCAATGAATAACTAAGAAATTGTGAGTATTACGTTTATTATACACACCCAAACCTAAATGCAGATACAGAAACTTGTGGACAAAATATCTAATACAGCGGAATGAGTCTAAGTTAATCGGATTTTAGTGTTTATCAACAGCAAGTTAGAACACAACCAAGAATAGGTCTGTCAGGGACACAGGGTCTAAATTGATTAAAATGTCTTTACTTACAGGCATGATAACAGCCGTGGGTTTATCTAACCTACAGTTTGTTGACCTCAACTCCTCGCGGAACCTCTTCATTCTTGGTTTTTCGATCTTCTCGGCTCTTTGTTTGCCCAGATGGCTAGACAGCCACGGTGACTCCATCAGCACAGGTAAGTAAAGCCGATATAAGTGTTAGGGTGCAACACTACATACGGAGAATGGAAACTCTTCCAGATGCCATCTTGTATCCGCTAACAAACACTTCTTGAAAGCTTACAGTTGTTAGCGTACTAGCGAGGCGCAATGACCCAGCTGCCCTTTTCCGCCCTATTTTGGTGCTTTATTTACTTTCTTATCTTTTTAGTAGTTTGTGTTAAACGCCGTTTTGGCAATTGACCTTGCGATTATTCACCTAGAAGGCCCATATTGGTTGACAGCTGGTGTACGAATGTCTTGTTCGACGCATAGTTTCAAACACGTGTCTGTGGTATGTTCAAGCCCGGTATTGTTCGTACTATTTTCCCCGACAGAGATACATTCAACCTTCACAGGTGACAAGCAATAGTGCATACTTTCTTTATTGCATGGGCCATTGTTCTCCGAAAATGAGTGCCTTTATATACAACCACATTTCAGCGTATATTCCATTGAATAGTTTATCTCTTTTGTTCTAGAATAACTTCAAACATATCTTTGCGTCAATTAGTAGTGTATCTTTCGTTTTACTGCCTCGCACACCACATGTACCAAATATGTAGAATCTTAAAACAACGAGCTTAACAATTTAACTCAATTTTACCCACTCCTTGTCATTATGATAATACTGCTTGTCATTATGATAATACTGCTTGTCATTATGATAATACTCCTTGTCATTATGATAATACTGCTCAACTGCTAATTTTTCTTGATATGAAATTTGCCATTGTTTAAACAAGGTCAATAAAATGTTGTACATTTACTAACAGTCAGGTCTCTGTGTTATTCAGGTGAAACGCACATAAAAACAGCCATTTTTGAGACACGCTGCATATTTACAAACCGTAATAACTAATCGTGTTACTGCTATTTGTCACCAGGTAGCGCTGTTGCGGATCAGATCATCCGGGTTCTACTCAGCACGAGCATGTTTGTTGGTGGACTCGTTGGTTTTGTACTGGATAATACAATTCCAGGTAAAATACCGGTAGGGGTAAATTGACACCTCCCTCAGACCATGACTGCCTCAGTTATCTAAGATTTTTTTTATCACAAATGACATCATGCCCAATTTTAAGTGACCAACGAGGTCTGGAGTTTTGTCAACCACCTGGGAAAAGGCGTGGGTCTCCATAGGTGTTCGACAGAGTAAAGTCTGACGTTTGTGGTAAGAGTGACATGTTTTTCGGATGTGAAATGAGGTGTGTTTATCGATCGGAGGTATATTTGGTGAAAAAACTTTTGAATCGTTTTTTAAGTAAGGAAGAATTTCTCGATCTGATTATGTAATTCGACTCCTGATGTTTTCTTTTATGCGTGATAATAGTGGAACTTAGACGCATCCTACACATGACAGACCGTCAGCATGTATTGGTGGAGTGTATGCCCGCCCCATACATGACACACAGTCACCATCTATTGGCAGAGCGTATACCCGCCCTACACATGACACACCATCAGCATGTATTGGTGGAGTGTTTACCCGCCCTACACATGACACATCGTCAACATGTATTGGTGGAGCACACTGTCAGCATGTATTGGTGGAGTGCATACCCGCCCCACACATGACACACCGTCAGCAAGTATTGGTGGAGTGTTTTCCCGCCCTACACATGACACATCGTCAGCATGTATTGGTGGAGTGTATACCCGCCCCACACATGACACACCGTCAGCATGTATTGGTGGAGTGTTTACCCGCCCCACACATGACATATCGCCAGCATGTATTGGTGGAGTGTATACCCGCCCAACACATGACAGACCGTCAGCATGTATTGGTGGAGTGTATACCCGCCCCACACATGACACACCGTCAGCATGTATTGGTGGGGTGTATACCCGCCCTACACATGACACAGTGTCAGCATGTTTTGGTGGAGTGTATACCCGCCCCACACATGACACATCGTCAGCAAATATTGGTGGAGTGTTTACCCGCCCCACACATGACACATCGTCAGCATGTTTTGGTGGAGTGTATACCCGCCCCACACATGACACATCGTCAGCAAATATTGGTGGAGTGTTTACCCGCCCCACACATGACACATCGTCACCATCTATTGGTGCAGTGTATACCCGTTACACACATGACACATCGCCAGCATGTATTGGTGGAGTATATACCCGCCCTACACATGACACACCGTCAGCATGTATTGGTGGAGTGGTTACCCGCCCTACACATGACACATCGTCAGCATGTATTGATGGAGTGTATACCCGCCCTACACATGACACACCATCAGCATGTATTGATGGAGTGTATACCCGCCCCACACATGACACATCGTCAGCATGTATTGGTGGAGTGTTTACCCGCCCTACACATGACACATCGTCAGCATGTATTGGTGGAGTGTTTACCCGCCCTACACATGACACACCGTCAGCATGTATTGGTGGAGTGTTTACCCGTCCTACACATGACACACTGTCAGCATGTATTGGTGGAGTGTTTACCCGTCCTACACATGACACACTGTCAGCATGTATTGGTGGAGTGTTTACCCGTCCTACACATGACACACTGTCAGCATGTATTGGTGGAGTGTTTACCCGCCCTACACATGACACACTGTCAGCATGTATTGGTGGAGTGTTTACCCGCCCTACACATGACACACCGTCAGCATGTATTGGTGGAGTGTTTACCCGTCCTACACATGACACACTGTCAGCATGTATTGGTGGAGTGTTTACCCGTCCTACACATGACACACTGTCAGCATGTATTGGTGGAGTGTTTACCCGTCCTACACATGACACATCGTCAGCATGTATTGGTGGAGTGTTTACCCGTCCTACACATGACACACTGTCAGCATGTATTGGCGGAGTGTTTACCCGCCCTACACTTGACACATCGTCAGCATGTATTGGTGGAGTGTATACCCGCCCCACACATGACACACCGTCAGCACGTATTGGTGGAGTGTATACCCGCCCTACACATGACACACCATCAGCATGTATTGGTGGAGTGTATACCCGCCCTACACATGACACACCGTCAGCATGTATTGGTGGAGTGTTTACCCGTCCTACACATGGCACACTGTCAGCATGTATTGGTGGAGTGTATACCCGCCCTACACATGACACACCGTCAGCACGTATTGGTAGAGTGTATACCCGCCCTACACATGACACACCATCAGCATGTATTGGTGGAGTGTATACCCGCCCTACACATGACACACCGTCAGCATGTATTGGTGGAGTGTCTACCCGTCCTACACATGACACAATGTCAGCATGTATTGGTGGAGTGTTTACCCGCCCTACACATGACACATCGTCAGCATGTATTGGTGGAGTGTTTACCCGCCCTACACATGACACACCGTCAGCATGTATTGGTGGAGTGTTTACCCGCCCTACACATGACACATCGTCAGCATGTATTGGTGGAGTGTTTACCCGCCCTACACATGACACACCATCAGCATGTATTAGTGGAGTGTATACCCGCCCCACACATGACACATCGTCAGCATGTATTGGTGGAGTGTTTACCCGCCCTACACATGACACATCATTAGCATGTATTGGTGGAGTGTTTACCCGCCCCACACATGACACATCGTCAGCATGTATTGGTGGAGTGTTTACCCGCCCTACACATGACACATCGTCAGCATGTATTGGTGGAGTGTTTACCCGCCCTACACATGACACACCGTCAGCATGTATTGGTGGAGTGTTTACCCGCCCTACACATGACACATCGTCAGCATGTATTGGTGGAATGTTTACCCGTCCTACACATGACACACTGTCAGCATGTATTGGTGGAGTGTTTACCCGTCCTACACATGACACACTGTCAGCATGTATTGGTGGAGTGTTTACCCGCCCTACACATGACACACCGTCAGCATGTATTGGTGGAGTGTTTACCCGTCCTACACATGACACACTGTCAGCATGTATTGGTGGAGTGTTTACCCGTCCTACACATGACACACTGTCAGCATGTATTGGTGGAGTGTTTACCCGTCCTACACATGACACACTGTCAGCATGTATTGGTGGAGTGTTTACCCGCCCTACACATGACACATCGTTAGCATGTATTGGTGGAGTGTTTACCCGCCCTACACATGACACACTGTCAGCATGTATTGGTGGAGTGTTTACCCGCCCTACACATGACACATCGTCAGCATGTATTGGTGGAGTGTATACCCGCCACACACATGACTCACCGTCAGCATGTATTGGTGGAGTGTTTACCCGTCCTACACATGACACACCATTAGCATGTATTGGTAATTGAATAGATATGGAACGACATTGAATACTAAAGAATATCTGGGATTCCCCGGCGAAAATCCCCACTGTCAGACACATTTTTCATTTGATCATTTTTTTTCTTGTTTTTGGAAAATGCGGCCACTGGAGCAAATGGTTTTCACGTTTTGAAACCGTTTGTGATTATCCTGACAAAGTTCAAAACGAAATTGACTAAATTCTAAAAAAAATTGTAATGTGAAATTATTTTTTTTTTACCTAGTGGAATCTGTCACCATCTGATTGCTGTGTTATACTAAGTTAGTGGAAAATCACGTGAAGTTACATGAGATTGACATAAATTTCATGTCATGTTTCACCAAAATCACCGACTCATCCACAACACCCTCATTGCTTTGTTGTTCTTTCTGCAATCTTTCGGTACTGAAATCGCGGGGTAAGCTGGTTATCTCGCCTCATAGCTACTAATATTGTTTCCTATATTTTTGCAGGTACACTTGAGGAACGAGGGTTGACAAAATGGCGGGCGGTTCTCAGTGGTGAATCTGACGCCATACACAGCGGAATAAAATACAGCTGTTACGATTTGCCCTGTATACAGCGTTATATAAACAACTGGCGGTGCACGCGTTATCTCCCTTTCTGTCCGGGAGTCGGTACACCCAAGTCCACCGTAGACAGACAACACAGGGAGCAATTAAATGATAAAGATGCAGATTGGTCTGTTTCAAAAGTGGTTTAGGAATTGCCTTAAGACGAACAAAATGAATCTACAAAACCTTGCCCTACCTCTTTAGAGATTTTATGTCAGTTCGTGTACAATTTCGTCTGAGCCCTGGGGCCAAAACTAGTTTTTCACTCCCTTTGAACTTATTCCAAACATTAGGACCACTGTTTTATGTCCGGCAGAATGCGTGGCGCTGCTAAAAGTTTAGCCAACAGTTAATACAATGTATAGAGTTTTCCCCCAGGCTCTGCCCGGTTTTCTCCCTTTATAATGGGAAATATTTTTGAGTACGACGTTAAACACAAATAAAACAATGTATATAACTGATTTCCCTGCCCTGTGACCGCACATATTTTATTGTTCTGTGTCTGAAATAAAATTGTAGAAATCTTATTGGTTGAAAAAGATTACATTATTGTTTGTACAGTCTCACCCACTAGAGTCCTGACTCGTCACGTGAAGGATAACCTTTGGGGTTTTTTGAACACCACAGGGTTTTCACTAATTTAGTGCACACATCTGTAAGTGTCACGCTGGAAATTTCCACAGTAAGAAAGCAAGATTCCTCCATGTACCCATGAAAATGGACGCAGTTGTATAAGTAAAAAACTCCCAAGTATAACGTTCAACAAAAATAATATAAATAAATAAATTATGCAGGAAGTGATTAAGGTAGGTAGGCCAATGGAATATGGATTATATATTATTTATGAAGCTGTATTTATAACTTTCATATCTACAGTCATTTTGGCAGTAACGTTTGCTGGTCATGGGCACATTGTTAACAGGCTAGGATCCTACTAGAATGATTACTTTCTCGAAAACTGTAAGGTTTCCACATTATTACATGACCGTCCCTCAATAAATATGGGAATACATATTTCAGATATAAGTTGAAATAAATTAATTAATTTTTACAATGTTAACATCGTTATTACCATTACCATGGTCATAAAACCTTTCTGAATCGTTGATAAATTTAAGCACACATTGAAAAACAAGTTTTTTTTCTTCTTATTTTAGATCTTTAGAGCCAAACAAAAGTATATTACATATATATCGTGAACATTGTGGAATGAAAACAGAATAATTTACACCGGGTGAAATAATTTGTGTGAGAGTATGTAGCATGTGCTTCCTATGGATGGCAAATTGAGAGCAAATAAAAAAATAATGAAAGGTATCTTCACATGTATCAGTACAGTAATGACAAGTTGTATCTTCGATAATATTATACCTAAAAAGGTTTGCCCGAAGAGCGCCGAGTCCCATTCTCATTCTGCAGTGCTGGACAGATGAAAAGTTGCTAAAGTCATTATATAACGATATAAAATCACCAGATGTAGTAATAATTGGTAGAGATAGAAATTTTTGAAGTTCTTTCATGGAAGAAAGGCGAATATGTTTAGGTAAATTATTCCAGCCCTCAGTTGTGTTCGGGAAGAAAGAAGATTTATATATACTGAGGCGGCATCTAAATATGCGTAAATTTTCACTATACCTTAAGTCATATGTATTATACATATATATGTTGATCGTCTTGATAAAAGGGGCTGTAGGTAAGGCGGGGAAAGTCCATTTACAACTTTAAAAAATAGCAGAATCCTATGTTGTCTATGCGGAACATATAGTGGTGTCCAAATGAGTTCACTTAGCAGAGCTTTATCTGATGTACGACACGTTCCACTTGTACAAAGCAAAGCCGCTCACCGTTGAAGATTTTCCAGTTTTGGGAAAGCGCAATACTACAGTTATCATATAATATGTCGCCATACTCTATTGTAGATCTAATGAGGCTATTGTTTAAAGTTATTAAACACTTCCTTGTTAATATCATCTTCACTCTATTTATAATACCTAATTTCTTATTACATTTATTTACGAGTGATCTTATATGTTCGTCCAATTCACCATCGTGCTGTAGAATGATACCAAGGTGTTTATGGTACTGGACGCTCTTCACTTCAGTACCATCTAAATACAGTTTTGGGTACATCGGGTTCTTTTCTAAGGAAACAAGTAAGTATACAGTTTTCTGTGGTACTATTTCGCCCATTGTGAAAAGCGACCTAGATCTCCATTTATTTTATTTTCACATGTAATAAATTCAGTCATCTCTTCGGACAAAGATGTATCATCAGCAAAAATATTGATATTACATTCAATGTTCACATTTATGTCATTTACAAAAATTAGGAAAAGAAGCGGTCATAGAACGGAGACTTGTGGAACTCCACTTTGAATAGAATATATGTCTGAATCTGCTCCGTTTAAACAAACTTAATTTTTCTATCAGATAAATAATTCTTAATTCATGGTAGTAATGGGTCCCCAACATCCAACTGTCTCAATTTAAACAAAAGACCCTTATGCCAGACTTGCTTACATCTAAGAAAACGAAACACGTATCATTACCGTTATCCAGACTTCTGTATACATCGTGTACAAATTTAGTTAACTGACATTGTCGAGTTGCCATGTTTAAATACAGAACTATTCGATGTTAGAAGGTTATGGTTACTACAATATTCATACAAGTGCTTATATACTACTTTTTCTAGGATTTTAGAGAGAGAGATCCGGAGAGAAACTGGTCTGTAACTTGACATATCATGTCTGTCTCTCTTTTTAAAGACAGGGCATACTCTAGACAGTTACCAAGCTGATGGAAAGACTCCTAACTGAAGTGAGAAATTAAGCTTAGTGAGGTAAGGTAAGGTGCTATATTTTCCGCTGTATTTTTGAGCATGAAATTATTAATTCCATCAGCACCAGAAACTTTCCTAATATTTAGTTTTACAGAAAATCAGTCACTTCTCTTTCACCTGTTTGTATACAATTAAGGCGTGCAAAAGCATAATAGGTGAATGGAGGTAAAGCTGGTATTACTGACGGAAGAGTTGAATGGCTTGCAAAAAATTTCACGAACTCATTAGCTTTCTCAGTATCACTTGATACATTTTTATCGTTAACGATTAAAGTAGGGACAGGTGGTTTCGGTTTTACGTACAAACATAACTGAGATATACTTCTCGCATAACTTGATGGTTTAATGAGATTTTTATGCAAACAAAGCATATCTACATGTCTATATATTTTTCTGGTAACAGTCTAAATTGGGATCTTGACACTTCGCTTTGTGTGCAGTTTATTCTTTGTGAGCTTCGACAAGGCCAACGTTTATCGGAATGGAACAATGAAGCCCTATATTTGATTTCTTTTGAAGAAAAAATGAAATACTGGAAAACGTAAAATGTATCACGATTAAAAATGTATTTTTGAACTTAAGAAAACTGAGGGAAAACATTTTCCATTCTGCAGATCAAGTACTACATTGTCGCAATTTTGTGATAGTTGGGTCTATATAAAGTTTCCTTATTATTTTGCTTTACAGTGATAATTTTAGTATTTTAATAGGCTAAAGAGTAAATCTATTTTCACAATTAAGAACTTTTATGAAACTGTAAGAAAATCCTCAAGAATGTTTTTTTTTTTACTTTTGCAAGTTCATTATTTAATAAACATTACACTATTCATACACGATGAAGCCCTGATTTGTAAAACTATACTCTTCCTGCTTTGTTGAGACTACGAACCATGTCGTTCGCTTATTAAACATTTCCACCAATGACTGTCGTACACTTCATTGCGGTCATAGAGCTGGGTCGATCTGACCTGACACTGTTCACAAAATGTCTCACATCAAAGAAGTTCTTGTTCGCCTGCCTCATAACAGACGAAATACTTGCACATGCCTCTTCTTTCACATGTTCACAGCGGTGTGCAAGTGACAAAATACACTGAATGCTTAAAGCGTTTCACGTCTGAATTTGTTGGCAAACTTTCACTGTTGTAATGCAGTCAATATTTGCCATACGTTCGAAGTTAACCTGATAATAAGGCTTGTGTTTGTTTTAACACGGCTGATGTTTGCCTTTGTTTACACTGTAGTTAACTGCGATTAAAGTGCTGCCAACTTCGTTTTCTTACAGTCCGCTAGACCGACGATGCTATCTTACAGTAATAAATGTTGTTGAATGTGAGTTCCTCTCTTCCGGTCGTTCATGGAAGGGTCTGCCATCAATGGTAGGGATGGTCGCGGATTACCCCGTTCTCTGTCTGGTATTCGCCCACCACGGTGCTGATCGCCGTCGTATGAGTGAAATATTATTGAATACAGCGTAAAACACCATTTAGATAAATAAATCGATAAATAAGTATAGGGGAGTTTCAGCATTATACTCGGGTATAAGAAGCACAAATAGAACATCATTTTGAATGTTAAGTTATAATATACAATCCAGGCGAAACACAAATGGAGACATGCCTAAAATGTCCTCACGATATTGCTGCATGTACACATTCTAATGCATGAACACACAGTGTACACATTCTAATGAATGTGTGCATTTGAACTCGATGACGCTGTTCTTCAAGATGATGTATGTTTAATAGCTCGCCCGGAACAGTACAAGACATGTCCTGGGCCAGTGTTATAATTGTTGGTCGTAACTTGCTGAGGATATTAGCCCAGAGCTCTAAGCGGATTTTGTGTTGGCTGTGCCGGGCGGAGAGCGTCACCGAGCCGAGCGTAGAAGCCCCATCCGTCGGCGAGAAGCCGGAGTGAGGTGTGACGCTCCAACAACACGTTTATGGGGACCGTCAACGACTGCTTGATGAAGTCAAACGTGCTAAGATCTTATACAAACGGCTATACATCCCTTAACGGGATGATCGTTTATTACCGAATGGGATTTATAACAGGGCGTATGGACTAATACAAGAAGAAAAAAATCTTTAATAAAAAACTGAAAGAAAAAGAAAAACGTATTTCGGCAGTCGGTGCCACGAACTGATGTCTTCAGCCTCTGACTTGATCACTTGCACTCTTCTCCCTGAGCGTTCTGCCCTTTACACACTCCAATCAACAGAGATAATTTTGACTGTTAATCACACATAATCAAGTCATATCCGTTTGTAATCTCGCGAGAAACCGCAGCGCCCGTTAGTGATACGTGTGCATATTTCCGGCGTATTACATCACGATGCTAAACCCTGTGCGCCGTATGCGTCTGACTAAAGTTACTAAAGTTAGTGTGAGGGCGATGTTGTAGACCAAATTACTAACGCTTCATTTATTAAAATGAACCGTAGCCAAATCAGAATAGTAACTGCGCGTGAACTGTACATCTATTGCTTTCCATGTGTAATACAAAAACTTGCACTGAGACAAATTAAAATAAACTGTTAAATCTTTAATTAGCATTCAAGAATGTTTCAGTTATTAAACCGTTTATGAATTATTTGACTTTGTACACATTTTTTTTGCTGTTAAGTTAAGAAGAAACACAAGTGAAATATTCTTGAGAACGACGTAAATCATCTACAATCAAACAAATAAATTCGTTCCCATTTATCTACACCTGTCAAGTCTGCTATGCAAATTTGTAAGTGACACGTGGAAAATTTGCAAAATGTCGGTGATTTGCTTAGCGCACTCTTTTTTTCCTCTACTCACGAATATGGCCACTATTGCATAAGTAAAATATTCTTGAGCATGGCGTTCAATAAACAAGCTAACTAATGGAAGCCACAGTAGTGCTCCAAAGCCTGATCAGATGCAATTTTATTTATTTATTTATTTATTTATTTGGTGTTTTATTCAAGAATATTTCATTCGTACCACGGCGACAACCATTATTGCGGGAGGAAACACGAGCAGAGCCCGCGGGATGCCAAAAGCCATCCACATATTGCTGGCAGGCCTTCCCAAGTATAACCGGAGAGACAAGACATTAAACTCATAGCGGCCACATTGCTGGAAGGTTTCAGTAATCTTGTACTGTGCTAACACGCTAGCTTCTCGGACACAAAGTTCCCTCCCCCCATTTTTTTTACTCTAAACTCATAAAATAATTCAGTTGATTCACTGCTGTGTGCACTACATTGATATGCCACATCCGGGGAACAACAGGTTCAGTCTAAAAGGAGAGAAAATATCAAGAGAAACTCTTATTATATCCCACATTTCGTCGAAGATCAGCTTTTTTCTGACATCGCGCAGGAATTTGAATGTATAGGGGAAGTTGTGATCCTTTAGGACGTATACCACGGGCAAACCTGGGCAGCTTTCGCCATTTTACCTCGATTGACCTTTAGACTCGCACTTAAGCCCAAGCTGTCTTATCTAAATGCTGGCATGTTGAACACGCTAATCTTTACTTTAGCTCTCTACAAATAGTAAAACGCATTTCATCTGTTTCATTAAAATACTGATGCTAAAAATATTAGACAGGTGTCGGAAGAGAAGTAACGGTACACTCCCGTGTAACTACGGCTTCCTCTGAAGCAAAGGACAAGATAACTTGATATTCTGTTGTGTCAGATACATGAAGGAACGACAGGACTCAATCCCGCGACAAAGTATGCGGATGAAAGAAAATATTTAATAACTCATAGACGGCATTTTCTTGATGGTACGAAAAGGTGAGAAATGACATGCATTTCTGCAAACGACTATTCTGACTTAAGGCAGCTACGCGTTATTCCTTTCATGTGTACTTGTGACATGTGAAATTAACGTACATCTAAAAGCCTTTGCATATTGCTATGGGAAATTTTGACGGCAATATGAATAAACCGCGAAGACGTATGTGGTTAACATACCATAACATAAATGAGGGTGTCATCAAATATTAGTGATCCTCTATGGAAAATTAACAAATTTTATATTATGCCTAGCTGCGATGAATTTATTGATTGGTTAGTGCCCTACATTTTTACTATTTACTTACACAGATTTGTAGGTTTCGAACACCGGATTGCACGGAGTAAACAACCGACTAGTTGTCGACTTTTCCACGCGTTACTCATAAATGGTTACTCGCAGGGGAAGATAAGTGTGTATGTCACATAAACGGAAATTGAAACGAATGCGGAAATACGAGTTTGAACTCTTTTATAGCTAAAGGTAACAAAGTTCTACTGTATCCTGTGACCAGTCAAAAATGTTAGGCAGCTGTAAAATGGGGGTTAGAACAAAATTTCTCATGGAGTAGTTTAGAGTAGACAAAAGATGGTGAATACTGAGAAGCAGAACGTTTTTCAGTTTAAGAATTTCTAAAGAAAAGGGGAGGTGTCCTTTGTGCCTTCGGAACATGGTGAGGCTGGTGATCGGTAAATTAATGTTAACCATGGTGGCCTAACATTTTTTCACGATCTCAAGAAACTGTTTTTACCATTAACGACAAAAAATAACAAAACTCCCCTGTTATATTATGAAAGCATTTTTTTTTATTTGTTGTTTACGCCATATTCACGAATTTTAGCGTTTCGTTTAACGTCATATTGAAGAATTTTGGTATTTTCTGTAAGATACCTTCCATTTCAGTTCGCTGGTTTCCTTTACTGCCGTTTACAACTTAATATCAGAATTGTGATTTTTTTACAGATGCATTTTCTTCTTACTTTGCACCATTCTCACCCCTCATTCCAATGAAATGGGTTAGGATCCCTAGCCAGAAAAACCATCCAGGCACATCAATGAAACCAAGGCCTCGTCACGCATCGCACAAATCTCCAAATGAATGCAGCCACAAAGGAAAGCTGGGTTTAAACTCGCGGTTTCACTGTAAAAGGTTTCTGAATAGAGAATGCTATAACGGCCCTGTCGGCTCATTCGATACTTAACTTAAAATGCAACGTTAGGCCAAACGTATATATTCATTTATAACGTACCCCACCCAAAGTGCAAAAAAGCGTACTTTTCAAAATCGCCAACAACAAACACATCGAGAAAATCAAAAGGACACTAAGTTTGTGATTTTCACCAATTGAAAACCTTGTTCCGCTGTTACGTCATGGCAACCTTGTTTTGCCTTTTTCATTATAGACTGAAGAGTGTAGGGTACGACTGACACGTCACCGGAATTCCGGTTAAAGTAGTCCAGATTGAAATTTGGTTTATATCCTTACCAAGCGGTTTGAAAAAAGGAAAACAACTACGTCAGAAACTTGCCATAGGTCGGTGATTTACCACGGGGTACTCCAGTTTCCTCCTTCTCTGAAATAAAAAACTTTTTAAGCGAGTTTTGGCACTAAACTCTTCCTCTCCTCAGGAAGACATTTGAGGTTGCCGTCGACTAGTTGTTTGCGTGCTGCGCGGCACAATGACCACTGAGCCTCTCATCAACCTGATCGCTGTGAGTTCGTCCGACTCATGTTGGCTTCCTCTTCGGACGCACTTGGGAAGGTTTGCCAGTAATCTGCGCATGGTCGTGGGTTTCATCCGTGCTCTGCCTGGTTTCATCCCACCACAATGCTGACCTCCGATGTTCAGGTGAAACATTCTTCACTACAGCGTAAAACAAGTGTCAGATAAATAAATAAATCATCTGTCTCTGAAGCAACTATTGTCATATAGCTGTTTTCCGCTACCGTCGAATTTCACACCACATTTTTTGAAAACACAATGTGAAATCGACAGGCTCGTAATCAAACAAACGTTTGCTGGTCCGCGCCGTTTAACCCCAGCTTGGGTGTCTTGACCTAGCTAGACAAGTGGTACGTGCTCGGGACTTGTCTGGCAAAGTCAGGAGAGGAAATATCAACCCCTCAAACACGAGCGTGTCTCCCCTTTGAATTCTTCATCAAATCCGCCTGTAACAGGTAAAGATTGCTTATAATTCTAGAAAGACTTCCTTATCAAAGTGCAAATGTCCCTGGGGAGATTTTTCAGAAATGTCCAATAGATCATGTTGTACCACAGAAAAGTTGTGTAACGCCGAAACCTTAGTTTTAACTAAACAATCGGCATTTTATTTGGCCGCCAGCAAGAGGTGATGTGCTGCTGAGGGTAAAATAAAATGACCAGATATTGATTTATGATAACAAAAATAAAATGCCAAAGTATCGAATCAAAATGATGGCAAAGTAAAATACCGAAATATGAAGTCATGATGATGGTAAAATAAAATGCCAAAATATGAAGGTAAAATAATGACAAAACAAAATGCCGAAATATGAAGTCACGATGACGGGGAAAACAATGCTGAATAATTAAATCAAAATAAAGCTCTCGTCTTTCGGAGATACACTTCTTGTGTTTTGTTCAGTAGCGCAGATGATCGTTTTGGTTGGAAATAGCTATGAATCGCAGCCAACCAGTTGATATAATACGGTAATGAATGTAAATGAACAAACCATTAAGTCATTCAATTAATCCAATCATAAAAGACATTGTATATAGAGAGTAACATCAGAGCAGCGACGACAGTGTGATAATTGGCAAATACTCACAAGTAATGGCATGGTAAAATACTGTCTTTTATTATATTATCTTGTCAATTTACCTCAGTTAGAGGTTTTTTTCTAACTGCTCATGTACATGCTTAAAGTGTAGCAACTTACATGATCACTTACACCATGGTTTTAGAACAATAGGTAAGAGAAATGCGGTAATGTTAGTTGTAATTTATCAGACGTCACATAATTAGAATTACTCAAAATCCTGTGCTGTCATAACAATTATTACACACTTAACCGTTCGTGTAAATGCTAAGATATTAGACAAAGTACACAACCCCTGGAATCAATGTGAAACTACAGGTTCGTTTCTTCGTGCGCACGATTTTAATCGTTTTTTGAGGTGAAATATAAATAGTTAATATCAGTTATACTCAATGAACCGAAAAAGGGATTCAGTTTTTTTTTTCTGCGTCAGAAAGCTGACATGTGTGTGTACTAGCTGTAGACTATGTCGTTAAGAAAAGTGGCGTTCAGCTCACCACATCGATATGGCGATCCGCAAAATACGCGGGTAACAGAGAGTCACAACATCATGCTAACGCTCCTGCGTGAAATAGGTGTCCCTAACTGACCTCACTTCCGCAGCCAGATGACCTCTGTGACGTCATCGACACGATCACATCCTTTCCCGGGGTCTGTATAAATGCGATTTGAAAGCTGGAGTGAATGGTTTGACGGTCGGCTTTAGACTAGGGTAGGTGATGCTGACGCAGTGCCGACTCAGGGGTTATTAATCAAAGGTTACCGGACTGATCCTCGTAAGCTCCCCCGTGAATACCTGACCCTTCTCAATGGACTGGGAGTTAACAAGGCACTAACACTTGAATTAGTTCTACATAGTTATCTCTGCGGCTTAAGTTTATCCCAGTTCATCTCTCAGTTCCTTTTTTGTATCTTCAAGATTTTTATTTTTAGGTAAAAATTAATTCTGCCGGGAGTAATTATCTATGATTAGAAGAGTTACGTGAAGCTCTTGGTAGATCGTTACAGTCTACGTTCATCGTCAACCATCAAAACCACAGTGGGAGATTTCTAGTGGAAGGAACACGGACGGCTACAAGCTTATCGCAGTGTTATTTTCTTTTATTTGTGTATGCCATTTAGCTGAGGAATCGTAACAAGAGGCAGTAACTACATACCAGGCAATCACCATGGGGTGGATTAGTAAGGTATTGTAACCTTTTTTTACTATATTTTGACAACCGGTCTTTTTATGGTTATTTACCGAATTTATTTATTTAATAATTTGACTGATATCTCGTCGCCGAGGTATTTAGCGTGCAAGTGCGACGCAATGACCCAGGAACCTCTCACCAATGCGGTTGACGTGAGTTCAAGTCCAGCTTACGCTGGCTTCCTCTCCGGCTGTTTTCCATCAACCTGCGCATGGTCGTAGTTTTACTTCCCCCTGGCTATGCACCATTTCTTCCCACCATAAGTCTATATAATTTAAAAAGTAGCTGGCCACTTAAGAAATATCCCTAAGCACGGCGGAAAACACCAATCAAGTAAATAAAATAAATCTGAATGGTGTTTTATGCTGTGTTCAAGGAAAATTCACTTATGTCATAGCAGCTATAAGTTTATTGCTTCAGGGGAATCGGATAGAACATAGATCCTCACCAGACTCAAACTAGACTCACCAGACAAACATCCAGTATGTGCATCCTTACGCATCAAAACAGAGATAATGGAGTGCGTGTTATGTTGATCCAGTGGAATGAAAATGGCTCTATTGCATAAACAATTATACGAACTTTTCCACGAGTTTTGCCAGGTTTCCCCCACCTATTGACCGCCGTGCACACAGCGAAGCAAACGCAATATGTTTGGGTACAGCGTCAAACCCTGGTCAAATAAATAAAAAAGTATATTTCGTAGATAAATTTAACAGCTGAATCAAATATCTGAGCAGTGAGTTACGTGATGTAGTAATATATACGTGGACTGGAAAGACATGAATAAACCTAGTAATGTACGTATTAAGATTTGTATTAGACAAAATCTTGCACAACTGTGAAAAGGTTAGCTGGGAATCAGGCTGCAAAGGTTGTGTGATACCTGACCATACGTTTCATATATTCAGCGGAACATATTAAGATACATAGTTTGTAACATGGAAACAGCATTTGGCAATCCGGAATAAATTAAATTTGAGCCGTTTGCATGTCGCATAAGACTAATTACCCATAAACACAACTCGATTTAACGCTACAGGCAGACCTCGTTGACATTTGGATTCTCCCTATTGTTTTTGCTGTGGTAAACTTAACATCTACACGGAATCTGTTAAATGTACATGTGTTCCATTCATCAGAATTTCCCTCAATCCATTTCAGGGCCTAGTTCCCGCGGTGGTATTTGTTCTCATGATGGTATTTGTGACGTCACAAAAAGTTTCCTTTGTCTGGACCCTTCGAGTGTTACGTAATCCCGCAATCAGCATTGAGACTGGGTAAGGCTACAGCCAGTGTGTTGCCAATCGTCAACTGGACATCATTTTTAGCAGAATTTCAACAGTTCATACTGCATTATATGTGCCAATAGCGAGAAAAGAGTGGGGGGTGGGGAAACTTGCCATTCGTAATCAACACGATTTTGTGTTTGTCTTATTGTTAACATACATTGTAAGTGCAAATAGACAGATATCACACAGACACTTAGACATGGACGAACATATATTACACGGATAGAGGCGGTTTTAGAAAGATGCATGAGCAGGAAAACTGGATATGTAAAGGACAATTAGTGCTGAGAAGCGGAGGCCATTAGATCAGTGTTACAAGCAGTTCAGTAAATACTGTACTAAACAATACAAAGTTACACAGAGTTAAGTAAGCCCTGTACTAACTACAAGACAATATGTTAGAACTTCTTACATTGTAATAAGAAGGCAGCAATAGCCTATGAGGATTTTAGAACGTAGAGATCTGAAAACACACTCCATGGAAGAGTAAGGCAATCCAACTTAATTAAGCCTGCGTAAAACTATATTCTTGGATGATTGTACATCATGCAATCAAATAACAGATGGCCAAATGGACATATCGGACAGGCGAATGCTTCATAGAGTAATTTCTAAAGGAGCAATCTAAATAAGCACCCTGGAACTAAGACATCAAACAAAGTGAAAACTTGGGTCTCTGTCATCATGCGAATGAAAGAAAATAAAAGCAATTCACTGATGTTAACCCGACAGGGTTGCAATTCGCGATACTGACTGTCTAAAAAAAACGTGAGCAATACAAGCTCACTCGGCGATTATACCAGGCCAAAAGTCGTAGTTCATCCAAGTATAAGTTAGATGTGTTTCTTTTTGGAAAATTCACTATGTCAAAAGTGAAACTGACAATATGCATTACACTTCATGCGTGTGTTTGTATAAGTGAAGAATTTCGAAATTCAACCCCAATCATATATATGTAAAACATAAAGTACTACAACGTCTTCTGTAAAAAAAATTTCTAGACTCTACTTTTCACACATGTGTCGTTGGTTCATTTTTTTTCAGATACCTGACAGTCGCCATGCTTGTTCTTGCACCCTACCTGTTCTCGCTGATCCAGCTGTTCTGGAACATATCTTATTTGACGAAGTCAAATACACCAGAACTTCCGCACTGGAAAGATATGCTACTGGTAAAATTTGTCTTTTCGACTGTATCTAAATTTTGGAATCCTTTAAAAGAACACATGTTTTTTATTAACATCTGGTGAGTTTTATGATAAGTCAATAGTTACATAGTTTCAAATATTTATTTTATTTATTTATTTATTTATTTGATTAGTGTTTTACGCCGTACTCAAGAATATTTCACTTATGCGACATTATGATGGTGAAAGGAAACCGGGCAGGGCTCGGGGGGGAACCCACGACCGTCCGCAGGTTGCTGGAAGCCAGCATGAACTGGATAGTTTCAAATGAAACAAGCTTTCGCTTAAGGAGGCGATAGATCCAGGGTAAATCTTGGGTCGCGTCATACCTAAGACATTAAAAGAGGAAGTTCTAACTTCCTCACTTGGCGTTCAGCATGAAGGAGATAGTGCAACGACTGGTTGACCCGCTTAAGTAGAATGGCTCGACGGGGCGGCTTACTTGCCTTCGGTAAAAGTCGTCTTGTTGAAGAAGCACGAGATAAAAGAGCGGTGGAAATCTGTCCTTTAACAAGGGGGTGAACTACATGCACTCTAAGGACTCTTTCGTCGTTATATGACTGAAAAATTTATTAAATACGACGTTAAACCCCAAGCACTCACTCACCGACTCAAATGAGACATTTAAAATTGTATACTATTGGTATACATTGGTATGAATAGTATTTGTTTTGGACGTCTTTATCAAAAATTCTAGACTTTTCTAGTCCCATATACGAAGAGCAACGGGGAAAACTTTTCTCTACTATGCAGGGCGTCTTTCTCAGCATCGTGGAGGGAACATGCGTTGTGGTTTTTACGATAGAGGTCGCTGCACTGCTTCCGGTCTACGTTTTACTACCGCTTCTGAATGCTGTCTTCGCCATTCCCATGTTGCAGGATTTGATTACAAGGAGTAAGGTATGTGTAAGTCACTAATCACAAAATATTTTCCGTGCAAACTGTTTAAGTTTGGAGGAATCGGTATGGGTCATCGAATTATTACTTTATATGATTGCACCCTGTTTCGCTTCCCTGTCGGTGATGAAGGTTTACTTGTGCAGGAAGCCAGGTTAAAGCGTGGGAAACCACCACGGGTACTTAGCATACCCAATGAAGTCAGAATTATTCCAAACTATAGAGTAAGTTTAAATTGCATCAACTCGTTTTATTTTGGTTGATAGTCTGTAAAGTTTGATTGCGTTTTATATGAATCGACGAAACTATCCAGCTGCAGCTGTTCTTGGGTCTAAATGGTGCAGTTAGCAATCTATACGGCTTGTTCAGCACTTCATGAAATCTTACATGAAGTGCAATTAAATAAACAAATAATTAATGTCAAAAAACCGACAGCCTTGGCCAATGTAAAATTTTTCCAATATATGACACGCCTTCTGATGGACACGTGCATGTATCAAGGAATGTTTTTGGATACCGGAATACTTCCTTTTAACCTTTTCAAAGGCGTTATCACTTCCGGAAAGAGACAAAATGGCAATTTTCATGACTTCATGACTTTCAGTGTTCCGTAGCACATATACCCTGTACTTTCCGCGTTCCAATAAGAGGCGTTCACTGTTCAGTATCATCTACATACGGTATCCCCAAATTGACAGTATGTCTTGGTGAAACGTGTTGTTTCCGTCATATTTAGATAGATATTTATTTATTTATTTGATTGGTGTTTTACGCCGTACACAAGAACACTTCACTTATACGACGGCGGCCAGTATCATGGTGGGAGGAAACCGGGCAAAGCCCTGGGGAAACCCACGACCATCCGCAGGTTGCAGACAGATCTTGCCACGAACGACTTAGATCAATAAGCCCCAGAAGATGGGTTATGGCATTGGATGTGACCGCACAATAATTAAGGCCTACACAAGTCCGTTCCAAGCTGTAAAGAAACACGTCACTCAAAACCGTTACTACGTTCATGTCCATGAGCTACATCTTTGTATTCCGTCATATTTCAGCGGTATTTGCCGTGTTTGCTAATTGATTCCTTGGAAACCACTTATTTGACCAATTATTTGGTTTGTGATGAATTTATGAAACGGAACACCACAGCCATTTTGTTTGATATGAGCTAATATACACTTTGTACCTCCCCAGTCTAGAGAGTATACCATCGAAAGGGGGAAACCTGAGAACGACATCATTGAGCTGGAGGCAGAATCGCCCTGCCCCCGTGCCTGCAGCTGTGTCTTCAGCCTCATAACGTTGTTTCTACCAGCGCTCCTAGCTTGCGTGTTGTACTTCACCGGCTGCGTTACCTGGTTCCAAGCAACCTGCTTAGGGGTAACCCTGTTCTGCCTGTCCGTTGTGTGGTCTCCTAGAATTCAGATGCAAATTCTGACGACGAAATACGGTCTGGAAAACACACCCCGAAGGATTCAGGGCCTGTATCATCTGGTAAAACTGATTGCCATCGTAACATGTTTATTGATATACATCAAGCTGAGCTATGCTAACCAAACTTATGGCTATGTGTACGATCAGTTTAAACAGAGACTGCCCAGTCTTGCAAACAGAGATATACTTTTTCCACTGCTCATGAATTTTTTCAGCGGCCTTGGCTCCCACGGATTATCATACGCTGCCGTTGGACTTTGCCTACCTTTAGCTGGCCTTTGTCTACCCATGATCCTATCCACGCTGACAACGATTGCCCTGTGCTTAACGTACTTGGGTCCTCACGTATATACTGTGGACGAGTTGCGAGGCTTTGGCCCTCTTGTCCCCTTTCTGGCCGCAGCCGGGATAACAGCTTTGATCTGGGCCATACCGTTCGTCATCAAGTGTTCCGAAATGGTGGAAAAGCCAAAACTTTTGAATGCTCCTTTTGAAGTTATGTTCTTGAACTACGGTTGGAACAGTGTGTTTTTCGACCAGTATCTCTTTCTGAGTTACAGAGCGGATGGCTTCGGTAGGATTCCGAAGACTAAACTGTACGCGGAGCAGTCTAGAAGTATAATATTTGTCTGCACGACAATGTACCACGAAGCCGATTACGAGATGGAGCGGATTTTAATGAGTATTCAGAAACTTTCTGACAGCGACCAGTTCAAAAATGTCAAACTGGAAGCGCATGTATTTATGGACAATGGCTGTGATGGTTTAGTGCTGAAAGAATTCGCTCAACAGCTCGTTTCCTTAATCACGGAAAAGTTGGAGTTGAAAATTCACGACGCAACTCGCTTCGAGACACCTTACGGTATACAAATCAGCTGGACTTTACGAGGCGGTCTTCCGCTCTGTGTTCATCTGAAAGATCCAAAGAAAGTAAAAGCCAAAAAGCGCTGGTCTCAGGCTATGTACATAAATTACATGATGCGGTACAGGACTGAAATGTTGTCAGAACGCGAGAGGAAAATTCTGCGTCAACAGCAGCCTAAGCAAGGTCAAATGTTCGTTGATTATTCCAGTGAAATAGAATGGAGGAAAAACGCTCATCTGATAAATTATCTGAACCCTGGTTATGTCGACGAAACTGTCTGCGAAGAGAAGAAAGGTGTGTTAGCTCAGAAGCTGGACAAAATTGGTTATCCCACTCCCGTGGACCTCCACAATACTCAAGTGGACAACAGCACGGAAAAACAGGACAGTGATGATCAAGGTTTGGGATCAAGCGCTTCCGATGAGACGGCATCGTCGGTAAGCGGCTCTACTGGCGGAGACACGGAGTGTGAAGGAGAAAAAGGATCAACGTCCGATTCTTGTCATCAGAATGGATCCTCCGATGACGGAATCGTCAACGAAGGATTCGAAGCTGACGACTCCTCTTCTGAAGAGTCCACAAAAGCCTTCAGTAGCGAAGCTATCGGCAAAGACATAAGAAAACAGATAACGGACAAACACCCATCGGTGGAAAGGAAGAGATCTCGACAAAAATCTGGCGGAGCGGATAAAAAGGAGAAACGTCCACTTGAAACAAAGGAATCTGGTCTCGAAGTAGAGTTGCCGAAATCAACCAGTGCTGAAAGTAAACCAGAAACGCTGTCCTGCACGTGGGATGAGATGAAAAAACCCATGGCTGATCCTGTCGTTGATTCGGTTTCCACTAACGCGGTTCAGTTCGAGGATCCAATCTGGAGCGATGATCAGACGTACATCCTGGCAACGGATGCCGACATGGAATTTAAACCGGAAGCAGTCTTGGAACTTTTAAACCTGTGCAACTGGGACAAACGTCTTGGGGGTGCCTGCGGGAGAACACATCCAATCGGAAAAAAGAACGGTCCAATTGTTTGGCACCAGATTTTTGAATATGCAAAGGGTAAGTGAACAAGAATTTGTTTGACATTGTTTTAACCAAAAAAAAAAAATTTCTTTTTGCCCTCCTGTTGCCTCCGTTATCCGGTTGTCTACTAGTTAATTTGTACCCCCCTCAAGTACAAATAGCGGCCTCATTCATACAGTTATTAATTATTGACTTTAAATTGACCTTATCTTCAGCAATGGATAACATTGTGAATTATGACCATTGGCAACGAGAGTACATACAGGTGATAGTTTCAGACATATGCTAGAAAGTGTGCGTTACTTTTACATCCTAGATACAGATGTAAATGTAGTTCTATTCGTTCCATCAATTTACCACGACCAATCTGGGCGTCATGGGTTTCCACCACTCTGCCCGGTTTCCTTCCACCACAATGCTGGCTGCCGCCGCATAAGTGAAACTTTCTTGAGAATGGCGTAAAACGCAGATCAAATACATAAGTAAATCCATCATTTTTATGAGCTGAAATGACTCTGTAGGCTTATCCCATTGAAAACGGTTTGTTGTGTGCTTTGCCACGTTTGTGTGTGTTTCATTGTAAACATGGATACCTGTACCTATTCAGTGCTGAAGGTGCCTTCGCTGTTAGCATGATAGTCCATAAACATATAGCCTATGAATTTGACGTTGAATATTGTTTTGCGGATTGTGATTTCGATACTTCGCTTAATGCGCCCATTGCCAAAGGAATTTCATAGTCACAGGAAAATCATGTAAAACATTAATTTGCTTTGTTACTTCAGACTTTTGGATGATCAAAAACGCCCAAAACGTAATCGGATCCGTGATGTGTGCCCCCGGCTGCTTCAGTTTGTATAGAGCCACGGCCATTCGTCAAGTAATGGCGAAGTACTCGAAACCAACGCTGACGCCATTCACGGTTTACGTCAAAGACACTGGTAAGACACTTGGTATGCAGGTGACAACTAAATCCATACAGAAACTTAAACATGACGTCACTGAGTTCTGGTTATTTTTCCTCTGTGAGACGGAACGCGTATATGTTCTGTCACGCCAATTTTCTCTACGTGTAATTGATTCATGTACGGTGTACTGGTATATCGTTGTATTCAAGAGGTCTTGTCTTCTCTGTGCCCTGAACGCCAGGTGATGTGAGAAAGTATGAGGTTTCGCACGGCTTTGTTCTGTATACATTCAACCACAAACCTCAACGTTTTTGCATCACTGAAACGTTGCCGTTCTTAAAACCGCTATGGTTTTGATTATATGCGCTCGGTTGATTAGCGCGCTAGTGCAGTGTAATGACCCAGGAGTCTCTCACCAATGCGGTGGCTGTGAGTTCAAGTCCATTTCATGCTGGTTTCCTCTCCGGCCGCACGTGGAAACGTCTTCAGCAACCGGCGGATGGTCGTGGGTTTTCTGCGGGCTCTGATCGGTTTCCTCCTACCATAATGCTGGCCGCCGTCGTATAAGTGAAATATTCTTGAGTAAAGCGTAAAACACAAATCAAATAAATTGATTATATGCAGGTGAAGACCGCTGGATGGCCACCTTGATGATGATCCACGGCTGGAAGCTCCGCTACTCGTCTTTCGCTCACAACACCACCTACTGCCCAGACACTTTCGACGAGTTCCTCAAACAGCGGCGCCGCTGGGTGCTTTCTGACGTCGCCAACGCCTTACTTGTAGTTCAGAATATCAAACGCCTTATACGTAACAACGAGTGCTTCACGTTCGTCTATGTGGCCTATCTGCTCAACATGTTCCTCAACAACATCATTACGCCGGGCTCGGCCATTGTCATGATTACGGCGGGTATGGACTTGGTGTTCGACATACCCTATATCTACACTACTGTGCCCCTCGCTTTCGTCGTCTTCCTCTATTCCATTTTCTGCACCCGGGCGTCTGTGCGAGCTCAGACATTGTTCACGATCGGGCTGACAGCTGTCATGGGCTGCACGTTTTTCGCTATCGTGGTCTGGGGTTCAACTTCCATTATCAAAGGAATAATCGAAGGTGCGTAAGTTGTTATTTGTCCATTTATCGGAGCTTCACAGTCAGTCCGTCTCTCTGTCCGTCTTTCAGTTTCTTTCTCCATGTCTGTTTTTGTATATGTATTCTTTTTTCTTGCATTTCTGTCTGTCTGCAAGTCAGTTTGTCTGCCTACCTCCGTGCCTATCTGTCCATGTATAAGAATAGATGACATGTTCCCGTGTGTCTGTCTGCGCGCCAGTGCCTGGCTGTCTGTCTGTGTGCCATTGTGATTAGTACTCTGCGTGGGTATCTGTGCTCTAGTCTGTTTGGCTGGCTGGTTTCGTGTCTGTTTATTTATTTATTTATTTATTTATAATAATTGGTGCTCCACGAATTCATACGAATTTTTCATATGATTAGGATTATTCATGCATGGAAGTGCAACATCCCAAGGCAATCTGAATTCAATATCCTGGGGAAAATATTCTTGTGACGTTTAACTTCTAGTATGTTACGTGAAAAGTGAAAGCACAACGATGAAAACATGTCATCAGTATAACAGCGCTGAAAGATTTCAATTAGAGGAGTTGAACCCCAAGCATACATATACATTCAATTAGATGACCTAGTCAAGACTAACCTGTAGCTCATAGTTGGACGGAAGTATTAACAAAGATTGTCAATTTAAATTTTCACACGGCTTGACTAGAGATTAAACTCGTATCTTGCTTTCGATTTCTTTCGAAGAGGACGCTCTGTTGACCCGGCCATGGTAATATGGTTGGGAAATCCGCTACGGAAAGATCTCCACCTCTTTATTTACTGCCCTCTGTTTCTACTCTCTCACACACAGATATAATCGCCAGTGACTTGAAGTTTCAACAGCATTACATTATCCTCATGCTTACGATTAGTCTGGTTTACTCTGCGGTGTTTCATCCTCGGGAAGCCTATATGATTATCTACGGTCTGGCTTACGTCTTTATTTTCCCTGCCATGCATATCCTCCTCCCAATCTACGCAGTCTGTAACATCGTCGACCAGAGTTGGGGAACAAGAGACACGGTAAGATCGTTTAAAATTCAAACACAGCAAGAATTCAAATGCGTTTGCGTTATTTTGAAATGAGTACCCTGAGAAAACTCCAGAGCAATCTATCAACCATATGTTCCTCGCCTGTTCTTACTTTGTCTTTTAGCATTTTCAATTAAGATCTTCTTACACATAGGCCTACTCATCTATTCAAGGGAGAATACTCTGTTAAGCTATGTTTGCACAAGTAGGTCATATAGATGGGGATTTCCCAATATTACGTGACTGTGATCTGCAGGCTATGACCCACTGGTACATCCACCACACAGTTTCGCATATTCTTCCCTGGATAGCTGAATAAAATCTATACATTACATTACAATGACAAAACATATTTTCCCTATGTTATGAAATGATGCACATCTTGGCCATGCTCTGTAAAGGATGTAATATTTACAACTGATACATTGTCTTTCGTGCGTAAAGAATGGATTATGATACACTATGTAATTAACGATCAGATACAGGTTATGATAAGCAAATAATTGAGGAAAAATCATATATTCCACTATAAATAAAATTAATAGAAAGAGGTTAAATTTTCTATGATTCTTGTCCTTAGGTATTCTTTCTTGTATTCTGTGTGTCGCGTCCTGACATGACGTATATCGATTTCTGTTGTTATGTGTTGTGTATTACTTTGCCAGTCTCTTTATTTTCAAGCGTGTTGAAAACTGTAATTGTCAGACGGATATATAGATCGTATGGGGCATTTCATATGTATAGTGATTTATTTATTGATTTGATAAGTTTTAGACCTTACTTTCACTTATTCGATGACGGTAGATACAGAGTGTCTCACCAACAGGTGAAGGACCCGGTTTGGCCAAGTACATGTATCGTAATCATTTATTCCTGACTTTGAATTCGCTTTTTAAATTTTGCCTTGTAGAATGTTGCTAAGAAACCAGCTGTCCCTTGTGTGTTTTCGTGTTTCGTTCGGAGAAGGAAGAACAAAAAATCTCGAAAAGAACTTGGTGAGTGAATACTTTTCATTCATTTATTTATTATTTATGATTTACGCCATACACTTGAATATTTAATATACATATCGATGGCTGAAGCGGGTCGTAGCCAACTGGTTAAGCTGTTTACCTATTATTCGTAAGGCCACTCTAGACGTGAATTCAATTCCATTCTTAGGCGGAATTTTATCATTTTTTTTTTTGCTTCCATTATGTTCAAAACCTTGGTGGTGATTTGGAGCTAATGTGTATGATCTTACATGAAGCAGGCTGGGGAACTCCCACCTTGCACTCATACTGCGTAAGTCACACGTTGAAAAACGCCAAAAAGCTCCTCAGATTTAGTGGTTTACTTCAGCTATTCCGCTTTCTCCCACCTGTAAAACTAGCCGCCATCCTGCAACTGAAAATATCTTGAGTAAAACATTACACGTATAAGTGCCTCGATTCTCATGGATTCCAATCTGATAAAAACATGACATTCGCTGACATTTTTTACATAGTATTTGTATAATACTTCATTCTCGTGAATGACATTTGTTTTCCTGAAGATTTTTGACTTATACGAGGGCGATCACTTTTAAGAACCACCCCCCTTCGGCAGGTTATTGAACAATTTTTACCAGTGTGACGTACAAATATGCAAGTTATGTTGGTGAAATAATCAATTAAGGATTATGGCGTAAGGCCTACTGGGCAATATTGGGTTAAATCTGTAGAGGACTAGTGTCTCCAACGAAAAATCCTTCGTCGACTGATTATTGTCGCCCCTGCCAAAAAACGAAAAAATATTTTCAAGGCTGGGAGTAAGATTTATTTATTAGTTTACTTGATTGGTGATTTATGCCGTATTCAAGAGTATTTCACTTCTACTATTGCAATCAGCTTTGTGGTAGGAGGAAACCGGGAAGAGGCAGCTTGAAACCCACGACCATCCGTAGGTTGCTGACAGACCGGGAGTGAAATAAGTAATGAAACGTATACTGCTAATATCATACTGCTCTGACAAATCGTTGAAGTTAACAATACCATACCCTTGTGTCACTCGACGGAATCAGTTACCTACCCTTGATTTTATAATTACAGATGGCGCTGACGAGAGTCAATCTCAGTCTGACTGCCTTGTTGAGGAACTAAAACCCATGCAAGAGGGCAGCGAAGAGGAGAAGAAAGAGTACGAATTCTGGAAACACCTGAAGAACACGTTACTGGGGAACGATGTGAATACAGGTCTGGGGAAAGTGGAATTGGCCGAGAGATTGCGGACGATGCGGAACCGGTGTACGGTTGGCTTGATGAGTATCAACCTATTGTGGCTGTGCATTCTGTCCGTGTTTTACATTGGTATTTCGTCTCCCCTGTCCAGACTGAATATATACGGGCTTATAGCTGGCGCTCTGTACGGTTTCACCCTCACCATACAGGTTATAGGCCTCACCGCCTGCCGGTTAGACTTTCTGTTCAGGAAGCTCGCTCATAGGTTGTACGGTGACGAAAGGCCGATGTGGGTGAGTCAGAAAACGAACTAAAGAGCACGCCGTTTTCGCAAATAAATCTGTCTGTCACTCTGTAGTTATTGAGTAAAATTGCAATTTCAGTAGAACTGACTCGGAGTTTAGCCTAGGGCAATCAACCACGCACGGGAAAGTCACTCCAACTAGCAAACTACCAAAACAGTCCCCTGTAGAGCTGACCCTACAGTAACAGACTCTGTCGTTCATGCGCACCATTTCCGCCGAGTTTGCTAGGATAAGGCTGCAAATGTTACTTTCCCTGGCTTTTGACTCCTAAATATGATTTTTGCCTAAATAACAGACGCAGTGGTCATTCGGAGATGATGTATGGATGCACAGTATTAAAGAAAATAAATAAACAAAAATGATATCCGTTTAGGGAAAGAACAGACATAACTCAGCACGGTCAATTCTGAGTATACATATATTGTTTATAGGTTCGAAACGTAGGACATTGCATATGTATGTGCTTTGTTGTTTTTTTTATACTGCTGTCTGTGGGTTCGTGCTCTGCTTTATGTGAACAGTTTTGTTAGGTACTTGAGGTAGGACAGAGGTTTTTGTCCACTGACTACCATCGTATAAATGAAATATGTATGAGCCTACGGCAGAACATCAAATAAAAGTATAAACATAAATCATGGCTTGCCGTTTTTGTGATTGTGAGTGATACATATCGTTTTCCTATCAAGATTACGCATGCTTTGGGAATCATTGTATCTGGAAAGCGTAGGAAGGTAAACAAAAAATAAATAAAAAAAGAATGTCAAAAGCTGGAACCTGGTTAGGAGATTAGTCTTAAAACGAAAAATATTGCAGATGACGAAACTGAAAGATCTATGCTTCAAACCAGACATCCGTATACCGGCCGTCAAACAAAATGGACGTCACTTCGAAACCGAAGTTTAAAAGAAACCATTAAAGAACTAAGAAAGTATATAAAATAATCATAGACGTTAATTATAAAATATAGTCATAATTCATATCAATGTACTAAATCAGGATTAAATCATGAACAGAGAAGCAGTCAGCAGTTAATATTGTTGTTGGAAAGACACAAACATGTTCTCGGTGAATAAATGAAATTACTATTCAAACCGTGTACCATATTAAATGTAGTACACGTGCACAAGTTTTCGTTAATCAGCATATATATCTCAGTTTCGCTTTGATTACAACTATTCATATAGCCAACGTCGCGATCCAATACAACACGATGAATATACTTCCTTTAGTCCCGTGGCTAGGGGAATTAGACTTGAAACTGAATGACATGGATCCTGCATGCTCTGTCCTTATATACTTACTAGAGAATTATGCTTAGGCTTAAGAAACTTAGACTGAAGGCGTTTGATTGAATAACCTTGTCGCGCCAGTTTTTGCGGTAATAAATTGTGGTGTTGATGTAGACCAGTCGGTCAATCGTTTTTGACATCCAGATTTTCAACATGGGGCCTAAGGGCAATACAATATCACGATTGACAAAATTAAGCAATACCTTTCTCAGCAAATTCTTCTATGGTCGACCTGTTGCGGGACATCGTAGTTGTTGCGATTTTGGGCTTGTCTAATTGGTGGTATTTATGGCGGATTTCTTGCGAAACTTGCAGCATAAAAGCGATAAAAAATTTCAGATGTTACAGGCGTTTTATTTTCAACTATGGATGATAGTCATTCTACTAAAAATAATTCGTCTGTTGTACATATATATAGTATATAAGAATTTTCAATAAGCGTAGATTTTCTGATTCTCTTTCAATATTGCACGTGAAACTAGGTTTTATTCAGTCACCTATTTCACCAGGTAATTACTCTTTTTTTTTTTTTGGACAACACAAACAAATTCCTAGTTATTGAATGAAAAGTGAAATTTTATCTGTAAACTGGAATGTGAACATGTTATCCATTGTAACTCGCTGTTTACAAACAAATTCCTAGTTACTGAATGAAAAGTGAAATTTTCTCTGTTAACTGGAATGTAAACATGTTATCCATTGTAACTCGCTGTTGGGGTCTCCCTGGCTTAGTTGGTTAGCGCGCTAGCGCAGCGTAATGACTTGGGAGCCTCTCACCAGTGCGGTCGCTGTGAGTTCAAGTCCAGCTTATGCTGGCTTCCTCTCCGGCCGTATGTGGGTGCGTTTCCTCCGGGCTCTGCCCGGTTTTCCTCCTACCATAGTGTTGGCCGCCGTCGTATAAGTGAAATATTCTTGAGTACGGCATAAAACACCTATCAAATAAATAACTCGCTGTTTCCGCCGAGGTTTCAAGTCCAGTCGAAAGGAGGTGGTTTTCTCCAGGCTCGGTCCGGATCCATTCATGTGTATGGCCGCCGTGTCATTCTGCTGGCTAGTTTGAAACGGAACCGTACACTTCAGTATTATCTCCACGCGTGATACACACCCCAGCTGTTCTAGTGCTCCTATGTGTCCTTTAGATCTGCCTTGTAAAAGCTGGTAAAACCTGGAACAGACATCAAGGGGTGACAACTCATACCTAAAGTGATTCAGGCGTAAGGTGTGTAGTTCATTCCTGCCGACTAGGTTTTGTGGGCAAACTCGAGAATTAAGGTTAATTCAACTTGTATCCAAGCTGCCATGGCACGGGAAAAGGTGAGGATTGAAAACTGACCCATTTGTTCTATGGGTGTAGTTTTGCAGAAGAACAACAAAGGTTGGCCACATCCACAAAGTGACATTCAACATTGCTGAGTGCTAAGGAAATCGTATCCAGCCTCTACAGCTGGTTTCATCCAGAATGTGATAGTCTTCAGCTAGTATACATTTTGCCAGCCAAATGCTCAAAATATTATACTAGATAGTGGGTCATAGCCCAGTATTCATCACATCAACTCCCTCGTAATATGCTTTGCTTTCCAGTGTTAAAAAACCTTTTTCCAGCGTAAACTGACGGCGTTTTCCAAAATTTTATGAACAGGAACAACAAACAGGAATTTAAAAATGATCAGATAGCAAAACAGAGTTTCTGAGACCAAGCTAACATTGTTGAGGAGAGGTTCCTCCAACCGTAAATTTTGAAATTTTTGTTTACCATAGTCACATGGATGCTATGGAGATTATCAGGTATTCTCAAGAACACTTTTTGATAAGCATGCAGGCAAGTTAATATACAAACTACAATGAGATACAAAATACTGCGCACAAATATATTGCACGTGGTAAACTTGTGAAATTTGGCCATTGTCAGTTTACCATTGTCATCACTACGTTCACTTCACTGAGGTGTTTGTCATTTGCTTGTATTCCCACATTTGCATATAATTCGACGTAGCGTGCCAAGAATTGCACTTCGTACAATATTATGGCTTCCTCACCGGCCGTACGTGAGAGGGTCTGTCAGCAACCTGCGGATGGTCATGGGTTTCCCCCCCGGGCTCTGCCCTGTTTCCTCCCACCATAATGCTGGCCGCTGTCAAATAAGTGAAATATTCTGAGTACGGCGTAAAACACCAATCAAATAAAATAAATCGTACAATATGATAATTCTTTTTGTAAATACTTCACAAGCAGAGACCTACGCAGCCTCTAGCACCATTGCTCACGCGTCATTAGTAACAAATGCGCAATGAGGTTAATTGCAATTTTTTAGACGCCACTAGTCTCGAATCATTCATCACATTTTATAGGCAACCACATCATTAAATTACCCAAGTTTGGTTATTTATCCTAATTCCTTCACTCACAAAGTTGTTATGTGTTTATATTGATTGACATTTGAGGAAGAGATTAATGAATTTATTTTGATCAGTATCTTTGCCTGGAGAGCTCTATAAAGGTAGAGACCCCCTACCCCGACCCCCAACCAACACCTTGACAACAAATCAATTCTTGGCGCCAACGTGTGTAACTGCGTTTATACGAAAACACAAATCTGTTTAAACCGAGAGATGAAACCAGAGCAATTTCCCCAAAACTGTAGCATCACAAAAGGTTTATGTCTAGCACCCACACCCGTCGTTAGATGAATGAAAGATGTCAGCAATGACAGACAGACAGTTTGAATTAACATAGAGCAGATTGTAGCAGCTAAAGTCTGCAGAATGGTCTTTATTCCTGTTTCCAGGTTACATGGTATATCGAAGCAATTTAGATAATTCCTTCCCATTTTGAAAATATTAGGGTAATATTCTTTTTTTATTTATTAGTTGCGACATGCAAATCGAGCTATCTGTCGATCCGTCGATGAATAGTCGGTAAGTATGTAGGTCCAATGTTTAACATCCTATGTTTTGACTATGGCAATTCGCTTGACCTGAGTGTTAGACGCCATCGACTTAATGATGTCAGCTATGGCGGGGTCGCACGCAGTCGTCAAGTATTTGTGACCTGTATTGTGAAGCTGGTCATTTTGCTCGATGAATGAAGCTATACAGACCCCGGGGAAAAACTGCCGTCGCTCTTCAGGTACCTATCTGGACTGTTGTGTTCGTTCGCCCACTGATTGGTCAATTTATTTTAAACTAGGGACTTGTAATTTGGTACCATTTATGCGTTTACAAGAACAGCTAAAATAAAACCCTGTCTGAGGTAAACTGACAGGAGGCCATATTTCACCGGTTGCGTGAACTATCCCACTGTCGTCACTGCTCTGGTTTTACTCTCTATGGTGTACGTCTATCACATTGTCATCGCTGCTCTGCTTTTACTCTCTATGGTGTACGTCTATCACACTGTCATCGCTGCTCTGGTTTTACTCTCTATGGTTTACGTCTATCACTCTGTCGTCGCTGCTCTGGTTTTACTCTCTGTGGTGTACGTCTATCACACTGTCATCGCTGCTCTGGTTTTACTCTCTATGGTTTACGTCTATCACACTGTCGTCGCTGCTCTAGTTTTACTCTCCATGCTGTACGCCTTCATTTATATCAGTACGCTTACCTGGTTGATGTGCCTGTCATTCACATGTACTCTAGTTGTTGCATGGAATTCGACGCTGCGTGGCAGGAGTTGTACTTCGTACACACAAAGAATAAGGTGAAAGGTAAGTTTATTTAAACACACTACACCTATTAACAGGGCCGGGTCCTCCGTGGCTCAGTTGGTTAGCGCTCTAGCGCAGCAGTCTCTCAACAATGCGGTCCCTCTGAGTCCAAGTCCAGCTCATGCTGGCTTCCTCTCCGGTCATACGTGGGAAGGTCTGTCAACAACCTGTGAATGGTTGTCGGTCCCCCCCCCCGGGCTGTGCCCGGTTTCCACCCACCATAATGCTGGCCGCCGTCGTATAAGTGAAATATTCTTGAGTACCGCGTAAAACACCAGTCAAATAAATAATAAATACCTATTAACAGTGAGATACGTTAACATTGGCAGCCAGCAATTTTTTGATGCCATTTTATCGGTTAGGGAAAGGTTTGGCTGTGCCTGCAGCTTGGATGAGAATACATACCAGTATTAGACCACACAGATTGCAGCCTATAAAAATGATTTTAAAATCAGAAGGTTCCAATAATAATAATAATATAACATTTGTACTCTGTGTCCAGCGTATTATTATAACTCTTGTTTCCGTCAGTTCCGAACTTTAGATGATATCGTAAGACAAATGTGTCCGACTTTTCAAGTTCGGTATGAAGGCCAAAGGGAATAATAGACACGTTGTAATGCTAAATGCGCCTGGCGTAGCTTTGCGACATTGCATCGCCGTGGTAGTTAAGTGGACGTACGACCCCGAGGGCTTTTCGTGTATGGGGGAACTGACCCCCATCCTTTCCTTCATGTACCACGTTGAAAACATAGAGTTTTAATACATACAAAACAAACTTTTCCACCTCCAAATTTTATTCTGTCAAACTACAATAAGCCCCAGAACTGCTGCTGAGTAATACCAAGGGCTTGAGATTGGGGTGCAAAGACGGGTGTGGATCACATGAGGTTGAAGTAAGCTTTAACTCCCGTTTATCGTTCGTATTTGTCGCGAACATAATCCCGCGTCAGCTTGTAATCAGTTGTAAGTTACTCCCTAACCTACCCAAAACGAATCTGAGATAATCTGACCAGATTTGCCTTTTGTTGGTTTGCCTGATCTTACGGTCACGAACTTGAGATAATCGACGGAGATTTGCCATTTGTTGATTCGCCTGATCTCTCCGTCACAATCGCCCTTTCCAACCAAATTGATTTCTTTATTACTGAAAAACCATTCACCCAGCTCTGGCTGTGAGACTTCATTTTACTAAGAAACTCTTCATTCTTTGCTCTTCTCCAGCTGGGTGACTACATCATTACTCATAAACGCTTTGTTCTTGTATAGCTGGATGATTACATTATTTAACAATGACAAACACTTCTCTCGCTGGAATGACTAAATTTGCACTGAGAAACCCTTTTCCTTCTCTGGCTGTGATACTTCACTTCACCGTTGTTCTCAAGCTGGGTGGCTACAGTATTACTGAGAAACCCTTTGTTCTTCTATAGCTGGAAGCCTACATTATTCAATACTGACAAACCTTTCTCTATCCGGATTATTACAATATTACTGAGAAACCATTCTTCCTTCCCTTGATGACTACATCATGACGGAGTAACTTTGCATCTATCTAGTTGAAAGACTACTGTATTACGGGGTAAACGTTCGCACCTATGTACCTTTGAGATTTTATTACTGAGAAACTCTATTACCAAGAAACCCTTTGCTCTTCGCAATCTGGATGAAAACATTACTGAGAAACCTTTCGCTCTTCTCTAGTTGATATTGTGAAAAATTTACTTTAGCGTTGTTTAACGCTCTACTCAAAGATTAGGCAAACAAACAACATTTTAGATTCCTTATGACCGCCTTCGTATTCCCATGGTTGAGAATGCTTGAAGTAGGATTGAAACAAAAAATATTTTGGTCATGTTAACCCTTTCCTTATTCTTGAGTACGGCGTGAAACAAAAATCAAATAACTAAACAAATAAAGAAATAAAGCTCTCCAAAACAATTAACTTATGAAGTGTGAATAATAGATCAATAAAATAGTTTCACTACCAATGATGTACCTTTTCTTAGCATGTTGTTATAAAGAAGAAACGGTAAAATAGTAACGGAATTATATTGCAAACCAGCATATAACAAACAATACACATACATTTCACGTCGTACGTAACAATTTTTCAGTCATGTGATGGTGAGCAGTCATTATGTGTGTGCACATACACTATGTCTTCTTGTGGCGGGGTGAGTCAATGAGGCTAAAGTGCTGCCGCAGCTGAAGTATCATGCCGGAGACACCAGACATGACACCCCACTCAGTCATAATATACTGACACCGGGACAAGCAATCGTCTCTCCTTGCCGGGCAGCAACAAGTAACATTTTTAAAGCCTTTGTTATGACACGACACGGGTTTGATCCTCCAACGGACGATCTAACGATAAGGCCACCGAAGCGGTCTGTCATAAATATGTACATTTATTCCACTGTATTTGTATCAATTGCCCTTGATAAATTAAGGGTGTATAAATGTGTAGCTGGACAAAATGACAGTGGACAAGTATAATGCTACTTGAACTGCTCTGTAGACTGCGACGTGTAGACAAGTGATGTTATGAAGACGGATAATAATTTGCGTCATTATGTAAATGAAATAATCCAGCAAAAAACTGTTTGTGCTTATTTTGATCCAATTTCTTAGTGTAATCCGTGCAACTAACAAAACGCCTTTTCATGTTTGATTTATTTGGTGTGTTTATTTTGGGGGTTTTGTTCTTTTTTCTTATTAAATCATGCTGACACTGTAGACAGGTAAAACGAAACCAGTAGTTTTGTTTTAAATCATATTAATGGCATATCATAAACACTGAACCCGTATCTGACCGCCAAACATGACAACGTACGTATTCATCATGCTAAACCAACATATTGCGTGATATTCTGATTCCATTTGCAAAACACATAAGCATATATCTGAGTTGGCTGCAGTGTACATATAGTCTTGCGTGTACATTTTGTCTGTTTCCAACTCGAAAGCATCACGTTCGTTGCACTCTTAGGCGAAAGCCTTCCAATTAAAAGTAATCATCGATATTAAATTGTTAGTTTGTGTGTTTTTATTTAGCCCCGTTCTGCTAATTACGTGAAAGCAAATAGCCAGATTGTTTAGAGTGTGACTGTGTCTTGTTCGGCATGCTTGACATTTTGTTTTCCCCGCGACATGTTAACCCGGCTAACTGAGGACTGTCCAGGTTCCGTACCCTCATTAATAGGGAGCTATGCTAAACATGCGCCTCTGTGGATGCCAGGAACAAAAATACAGGGCGAGAATAGAATACTAGCCCTACTCTACAGGGCGTCACAGTAGACTGCGTATGGAAGTACAATGGTGATTTCCAAGACCGAATTCAAAAGGCTTCCGAGACATTAAACCCTCCAAATATTGAAAACTTTACTAGCTTGGCGGAGGGTATAGCGAGATAAGCCACTTTCTGTAAAATCACAAGTAAAGAAACAAGTAAAAAATCAAGCCGTACTGAAGATTTTTTTGTGACTACATTGCTCAGTAAAAAGCAGCGTTATTCGCCAGATAACCGGAGACCTTCGGGATGTGAAAACATTGCCGACCCCGAGAACGCCGGATTCGATCGCGCAGCATGGTATTCAACCGAGCAAGTAACGTCTACACTGCATTAAGAGATGTTTCTTTCTTGAAACTATGCGTAAAATCTCCACATCAAATATGATTTTAAAAAATGACTGAAAACGATAAACCAAGACGAAGTCCTTTCATTATGAAGTACATATGCATGGCTTAAAACAAGATGTTTTGTCTGTGAAAATCCATTACACGTTCAGAGATTAGATGTGAATGTTAAATGTGAATTCATGCAGCCCCTCGGGTGACTCATTTTTCACTTTTTCTATGGTTCAATCGACTGCAGTTAACCTTATAGGAGAAAAAAATCGTGTAATATGCCAACAGTAAACAGCACATGAAGTGACATAAAAAGAAGGGCCTATACAGCTGCAACAAAGTTTAAAGAATACCTCAAGCTAAGTAAGCAACAGTACATTGAAAACTATATCCAAAACTATCAAGTCCATTTTTTTTTAATTCTGGGTGGTTTATTTTGCACCAAGGTAAATGTAGGTGCATGTCATACATTGACGTCGCATTGACGTTTTCATCTATCATTAACTTAAAAGTTTCGTAACAAACACCGCTTTTACTGATGTCCGTTTGCTCTTTTCTTTCTTTTTTCTCTGACGGTTACATTGGATAAAATTGACCCCATTTGAGCGTGGTGATGGTAAAACACGAATTGTGTAAGTCCACATTTGATTTAATGATTAAAGATTAGTTGTATCCACTGACATTTGTTCATTTGCCCAACGTGTGTGATCACAGTTTCCTCACGTGATAACGAATTACGTGCAATGAAATGTGACAATTCTACATCGTATTTGCTACTAGCAATAATACCTGAATACATGTAAATATTTTCCTCATCCAACCCATGTTTCCTTTTTGTGATTTATTTGTACACCTTTGGGGTATTTTTGTTTTACAAGTACACCCTCCCGCCGCTTAGTAATCGCTTTATTGTGGTCGTAAGCAAAGCACATTGCCTTAGGCCTTTCTATTCGCCGTGACTGTAGTTGACGTGGAATTGCACAATAACAATGGCATACGAGCTCAAACGGAAGTAAACACCGGTTTCCATTGTCTACATGCCGCAATTATGCAAACAAGGAAACTGGACTGTTTTCATGATGAACGGCCATGTGATTCGACTGTGAAAGTCGTTGAAAACAATTACTGTCACATTTGGCACACTTTAAATCATATCGGATAACTAATATTTACTTAACAGCTACAGTTAAAATTAACTTAGCCAATAGGGTATTAGCGTTGGTCCTCTAGTAGCCTAATTACAGATTTCTCCGGAACGTAATGTTGACTGTCACTGTTTTACTACATCAGTTGTAGGCTGTGTGGATGTCGATCCCGTTTTCATAGTTTTAAGCCTACATCGCACCTGCTAGGTCGTGACTGCTATTCGTCAAAGTCCTTAATTTGTATTCACCCACACGTGTTAATGTCTGCCCTTCCTCGAGTCGTAATTTGTTGTCGTGGGCGATTTCGTGTAAGCTTTACCGTTGATGCAAACAGTCCCAGTTTTACATGCAACCAGGTCTTGGTCGGACCAAACTGTGGAGGGCATAAAATTGTGTAGGTGCCTTCTACCCAAAGCGCCCATCCGTAGATATGAGGCATTTCGCAAAGAGTTTATAAAAGCATGTCCACCCGTTGTCACATTTCTCGACATTTTTTGATCTCTAAGTTTTGCGTGGGGTGTCCAATGTAACTTGCGTATCCCTGCATCTAGAATTCATTATGGGACAGCCTTAAATTGCAGCGTTAAACATTAATAAAGTAAATAGGTGAAGGCATAGTACACCATAAAAATTAACAAATTAATAAATAAGTCCAGAGGTTAGTTCCATGCCAGGTCACATAATACCTGGTATACAAAATAAATACTCTTTAGCAGTATCTTTGTACATGTATTTTATAGTAAATACCTATTTAGACTGATCCTAGCCATAAATCCTACTCCCATTGTGGCTGACGGTCGAGCCATGGCCAGCGTACGATACGCGGTTCATGCACCTGCATACGAGTACCGTGACGCGATCCTCCGCCCATCGTGCACGAACCCTCGGCCGACCCTCAGCGGACCGTCAGCCCATGATCATTAAATGTTTTAACGCTGAATACGGAGCAATTTCCTGTAAACCGTCATGTCTGTTATGAACACCGTGATGGCTCACAGCATATTTATTACCGCAGATATTTCGCACAGAATTCCAGTTTTAATAGTTTGGGATTCCAGCTGTTATATTCGACCATCAATACGAACTGTTCTCTTGATTACAGGGGATTCAAGTTTGTACTGGGCGTCTCGAGTATAAGATACTTTGTTTTAATATAAATCATTTCACTAATTATTAGATAGCCAGCCTACTTAGAGGCATTTATGGCAGAGTTATGTGCCTACAATTACATGTATATGCAACACATTGTTTTCTCTGAAATTCGCGCTGTGCATGACGGCACGGCGATGTTTAAGAATTTGGAAACTGAATCGAGTTCGAGTTCTATCACAGTATTATGTTGGATACAAAATTTTGTAGGAATATTTGACCTAATTGTGTGATGTGTGTCGGCCTGCGTGCTTATATACGCTTAAAGAAACCTCGGTTGAAAATCTATATGTAATGAGTCATATCAGTACATGACACAAGGCCTACAGTTTATAAAATTCGAACCGCTGACACGTATAAAGGTCAGCATGTTAATATTTTCCCCTTTAAACTCTAGTGCCTAAAAAAAATCCCTAATTTATTACACAATTATAAACACAAAAACGCGTTTACTATATGACGAGCCCAATCATACGTAGCTTTATTTACCCGAAGAAAGTAAAAATCAAAACCGGAAATTTTTGGTACCGGTAAAAAGAAATCTATTAGCGTAATTTCAATCCAGTTTTTGGTGTTTCTTTAGAATAGCCCAAATATTTACTTTTCACAAAGCATCAGCTTCGTCTGTGCACGTGTTTTGTTCAAAATCGGTAATAAAGCTCTAAAAATTTATAGAGTAAGTTGCGCGAATAATACAAGGCCTACAGTCTACATCTGATATCGTTACATCAAACTCCAGCACGTAAATAAATGTCGAAAAAATGATAAGCTGACCATGGTGCCACCATGGATGAACGGTCGGCTTACCGTGCGCCAACTCTACGCTGATGGTAGGCAGAGGATGACGACGTGCTTGATCAGGGTCCAGCCAGGGTCGGCGTATAGTGAGTGTATGATACACGGACCATCCCATCACAACAGGCGTAATAAATGGTTGGGATCCGGCTGTTACGTATACCATTCATTGTAGAATACTGCATATTTATGTATCATAGAACAGTCAGGTTTATGCAGATACGAACCTGTCGATTTTAGCCCGCGGAGAGTTGGATTTGAGTCGCGTACCTCACTGCTCGAGAATTTTTTGGATTTGTTAATTTGTTTGATTCAGGTTTAGTGTCGCTTTCAACATCATTTGGATCAAATCACGATGCTATATCATAATGATTCTCTATCTGGACCGCTCCAACACCGGACATGACTTCCCATCCAGTCACATTAAGTTGACATCGGGTGGAACTGTACTTGGTCTCTTCCCTTCAAGATGAGCACCAAGCGAGATAGTGCCAAAATTCCTGGTGCTTAAGAGTATGACCCAAATGGGGTTTGAAGCCTGAATCAACTGTAATTGAGGCAAAGGAACTAGCCACTGCGCTACCGCAGTCGATCACTGGCAGAGAACACAGGAAATCTAGACCACTCCCCCATCTTTAATATTAGTCCTCTTTCAGTTTGTATTTCACAGTTTGTAACGATAGCTTGTAATAAATCTGGTTAGATTCAGACGCATTGTACAAACAACATGTCAATGTATGACGGAACCAGAAGATATAGTATTGATTGTTTGAAAGATTAATTGATTGATTTGTGTTTAACGCCATGCTCAAGATTTTTTCGCTCATATAACGATTAAGTTTACCTTTGGGTGAACACGGATTGCCTGCAGTAAACACCATCTTTCGCAAGGTACCTGACAAAACACAGAATCTGGATTCGAACACTCGACCTCATTGTTCAAGAAAGCCAGTGCTTTAACGGAGACACAGAAAAAAAATAAAATCAAAGCGTTGTAAGTCTACCAGGGGACACATCAACAAGTAACACATCTGATTACATGGGATTAAATCTTATGTGGGCGCGTATACCTTTTCCACTGTCGATCCGTCAGCTGCAACCCGATCCGCTTTTTACCTTGGCCTCCCACTCACATCCATAGGCCATCATAATGAGAATTTCTTCAGCTTGGATAAAGGACCAGAAGTGCCCCCAATTCGGGCTTTCTCCAAAACCTTTCCGGAGTAACCGATGAGGCTTTAGGAAAACTGTAGTTTTAAGCCATTTTCACGCCCCAAGAATAAAGCTGATGAACATTTTTATAGCTTTATATGTTAGGCCACATCATATATTACATATTAAGAAATAAAAACGTTTCATGTATCGTTTAATTGTCTCAGATCGTGATTCCCTGTACATTATCTTTATCGAATAAAATGGGCAGGAACCCCTGTATATTATGCAGATGATATGTAAGCTTTCAATGTCCAGGATCTCTTGTACATTATTTAGATCCTATATAAGCCTTCAATGAAAAGGTTTCCTTGTACATTATTTAGATCGTGTGAAAGCCTTCAATGTCCAGGATCCCTTGTATATTATTTAGATCGTATGTAAGCCTTCAATGGACAGGATCCCTTGTACATTATTTAGATCGTATGAAGCCTTCAGGGGGCTTCCGTGACCGAGAGGGCTGGCACGCCAGCACCATGCAATTACCCAGGAGCCTCTCACGATCTCATGCTGGCTTCCACACCAGCCGTACGTGGGAAGGTCTGCCAGAAACCTGCGGATAATCGTAGGTTTCCCCCGGACTCTGCCCGATTTCTTCCCACCATAGTGCTGGCCGCCGTCGTAAAAATGAAATATACTTGAGTACGGCGTGAAACATCAATCAAATAAGTAAAATTAAATGTAAGCATTCAGTGGACAGTATCGCTTGTACTTTATCTAAATCATAATTATGTAAGCTTTCAATGGATAGGATCCCTTGTACAGTATTTGGATCGTATGTACGCCTTCATTGGAAAGGATCCTTTGTATTATATTTAGATCGTATATACGCCTTCAATGGACATGATTCTAATCTAATTCGCATTTAAGCCTTTAATGGATAGGGTTACTTGTACATTATCTAGATCATGTGTAAGTCTTTATTGGACAGGATCCCTTGTACATTATCTAGCTCGTATTTAAGCCTTTAGTAGACAGGATCCCTTGTACATTATCTAGATCGCGTGAAAGTCTTTATTGGACAGGATCCTATGTACATTATCTAGATCGCATGTAAGCATTTAGCAGACAGGATCCCTTGTACATTATCTAGGTCGTATGTAAGCATTTAGCAGACAGGATCCCTTGTACATTATCTAGGTCGTATGTAAGCATTTAGCAGACAGGATCCCTTGTACATCATCTAGATCATCTGCAAACCCTCAATGAACAGAAGTTCTTGTATGTCATGTAGATAGTGAAGAAAACTTTTATAAACAAGATTCTTTCTGTGTCAAATATCAATGTAGATTGCATTTTGATGTAAATCAACGACCTGTAAAAGTTTTTAATGGACATGAATCCCTGTTAATGAATCACCTAGATTGTGTAGAAGCATACAACGGGTCAGAAATGACATTGTATGTCATTCAGACTGTACAGAAGCCTTCAGCTGGTCTGAAATGACATTGTATGTCAGTCAGATTTTATAGAAGCCTACAACGGGTCGGAAATGACATTGTATGTCAGTCAGATTGTACAGAAGCCTACAACGGGTCGGAAATGACATTGTATGTCAGTCAGATTGTACAGAAGCCTACAGCTGGTCGGAAATGACATTGTATGTCAATCAGATTTTATAGAAGCCTACAACGGGTCGGAAATGACATTGTATGGAAGCCCTTACTTCACATTATTCCTTGTAGATCATCTCCACGGCACCGAAATGTGATCACATTTTTGTAATCCTCAGAATGTTTTAGCACGCACTTCTAACCATAAAACTGACCGTCATTGTTTAAGTATAATAATTTTAATTACGACCTTAAGCTGCAATGAAATAAATAAATAAATTATATTTAAAAGTAGATGTCTGGCGTGCTGTGTAGACATTCAGGGTTCACATGTTTTGCATTACAGTTCAAAACGGCCAAAATGTGCTCGTATCTGAAGTAAATTTTCCTCCTGACTTACATATATGAGGTCACATGCTCGCAAGCAGCTGTCGAAGGCTCAGGTTGCGGCTATAGGCGCAGTGTCCTCCATGAACATGGTGATGGGCGCCAGATGGGGTACTCGAGGCACTCCGCTTTACATCAATAATCTTCTCCCGTGGAAAAAATGAAAAACATCACCCAATTACTGAAATCAACAACCAGTTACAAATTCCCTTAGGTTTTTAAAGCCTCAATTCTTAATCAGATTCATTGCAAAGTTGTTGCTTGTTTAGGTTTCCCCCGGGCTCTGTTTGGTTTCCCCCCACTATAATACTGATCACCGTGGGATAAGAGAAGTGTTCTTGAGTATGGCGTAAAACACCGATGAAGTAAATAAATATTTGTATAGGAAAGCATGTGGCGTATAATCAGGTTTCGGCAATGGAATAAACAGTCCAGTATATCCGGAGCAAACCATCGACCGTTATTTGCAAAGTTTTACTAGCTAAAGATACCAAGTATCAAATGTTCTCCAGCAAACATCATTGTCGACAACCTGACATACCGTCATCGACAGTTTATATTTGTCCAAGCTCCTAGACCTTATGGATGGTTTACAACGTCATACGTGTAGCGGCAGACTGTGTGGGTGATTTAAGTATTTATTCTGCATGTAGGTCTAAGAGTAAACATCCCACATCAGGGAGGTCCACGCTCGTTCTCCAGCGCTAGTTTCCCTGTTTGTCGATGTACACATATGGCAATACCTTATTTTGAGTAATTCTACACCAGTGACATCTAACATGTTGTAGTTAATGTCACTGCATATTTTTCTTAATTCTGTTTAATCTATTCTCAGGTAGGGGACATATAATTTGTCAATATGCAGACATGCACATGAACAGTTAAAATAAAACACTAACGGAGGAAAATTGACAAGAAGACGTCTTTCACCCGTTACTTGTGACCATTTGCCATCCCTAGCAACTGTAAAAACTCGTTGGTATAATTTTACTCTCTTTTGTTATTTGATGCCACACCCTCTACCTTGGCATGTCCCATTCGTATTTATGTATATATTAACCACAAGTAAGCATAGATATTGGTCTTCTCACTGAATGACCACCAAACAACCGTTATTTGCGGCGGTGGTATCTAAAGAATACACTATGTATTGTATAAAATGTGCAAAACATACAGAATAAAACCAGAAGCCCGACAGCAGTTTGGCTGCTAGCTGTGGTGGTCACACGTAAGGAGTGAAATCCGGCTTCTACAGAACTCATCTCATTTACGGTTTCAGACTCCTCACGCCAATGGTCGCTCTGGGTTCAAGTCCAGCTCATGCTGGCTTCCTTTCCGGCCGTACGTGGGAAGATCTTGCAACAGCCTGTGGATCGTCGTGGGTTTCCTCCGGGCTCTGCCCGGTTTCCTCTCACCATAATGCTGGCCGCCGTCGTATAAGTGAAATATTCTTGTGTACGGCGTAAAACACCAATCAAATAAATAAATAAATCATTTACGGGTTTGACAGTTATGATAGAGACCTCTAAAAACACCGTTTTAGTGCCTTAACCTAAGAGGTTGTTGATTGATATACAAGAAGAATGTGTAAATTTCAGGGTTGTCCGTTCTATAATGAAAAAATTTTATAATTTTTGAGGTTTTGATGGCCGTAGATCCCATGGAATTTTGTGCCTATCTCCAAGTATATGCCCTTGGGATAAAAGGGATGAAAAGAATAGGGTTCCAACCCTATGAGCAAGCTTGCCGGAAAAAAATGCATCCAACGTAGAGTCCCCCCTCCCCACATTTTACTGCGGCGTGCAGAATACGCCGTTTTCGTTTAAAAATAAATTTTGTCCTTCGAGTGTTTTCCGTGACACATGTCTGTATTTCTGTTATATGAGAGAATTCGCTATACTGTCTTCAGATAAACTGACGGCGAAAAGAAACTTTACAAAGAGTTCAAATAAATTTATTTTGCCAAGGTAAAAAACAGAATGACTGAAGTTTAATATAATGAAAAGACCAATGACTTTAGATATTGAAAATCCTGAGTAAGAACGGACAAAGCAGCCCTCAAATAATTTTACAAGTGAACAAACAGAGCAGAGGTAGAAAAATAGCCATTCCATCTTGGTTAACAATAGGCAGAGTATACAAAAAGATGATTATTTTTAAAATCAGTCAATATCAAAACCAAGCAATATCGCGTGTGGCCATCCCTTGCTTCAATGCATGAAAAAACTCCCCGTCGCATAGAAAAGTCAGTGGTCTAATGAGATGACGTGAGATTCATTGACATTCATCTTGAAGGGCGAACGCCAGTTCTTGTCGGTTGGCTGTAAGGTGTGCCGTTCTCTTACTCGATGTCCCATGATATCCCAAAGGTATTCATGGGGAACATATCTAGGGAACGTGCAGCTCACGAGAAGACCAGGAAGTTCTGCACAACTCGGGTTGTATGGGGTCTGGCGTTGCCATGATGGTACAGGACACCACGTGGCTGTTGTTGAAGGAATGACAGGACAACAGGACGTAGAATTTTATCCACGTAACACTGAGGTTCCCGTAGATGATGACCAGTGGTGTCCGTTCATCTGCACAAATCCTAACCCACACCATGACGCTGCCGCCACCAAAAAGTACCACCTCCTGGACGTATGATGTAGTTGTTCGTTCGCCTCTTCGACGGTAAACTCGCTGTCTGCCATCGGCTCGTAACAGGCAGAAGCGGCTTTCATCCGTGGAAACAACACGCTGCCAATCACGTCGCTACCAACGGCGTACAATTCGATCCCATGACAACCTCTGGCGATGATGGTTGGCTGTCAACAAGGTCCTTGCAATGTGGGCATGGGTGGCTCCTATGGATACCATACCCACAGCCATCTCGCGTTTTTCTGGAGTCAACCGAGGCATTGCTTTGGTGGTTTGTAGTCGGTGTGCAAGTCCAGCACACTGTGTCTAACGTTTTTATACACTAATTACATGTGCACTTACGGCCATCCACGGGTCACGTGATTTTTCAACTTTCTTCGTTGTCTCAAAACAAATTCGTGTGGGTGTATATGACGCTTGTCGCACATGGGAATATGCTTTGTACAATGTTTACCAATAATTTGGTATAAATTTGCTGAAGAGGCCGGTTAAATTTAACTCACGGAGTCGTCAAGTTTTTTTGGCCGTCAGTTCATTTAAAATGTAAGAAACAAAACAGAATCGCTTCAAAATCTTCTATAAATTAAGTCTGATAAAATCCTTCTCAAGTCTTCCTGACCGTTTGGGAACTTTTTGGTCAAGATGAAAAATATTTTCACTTGCATGTGTAAATCATTTTATAGCATAAACTTAGAATTAAGAAAACGTGTAAAGTTTTGAACTTGGACGGATTGACCCAATGAGAAGCACAGGTCTAAATGATGTTTTGAAGAAACAAGGAATATTTTACAATTACAAATGGCTGGTTTTAAAAATGTGCACTACTTCTTATTTTTAGTGAGCTGGATCATCAGTCTCATGTAGATTCCACAAAACCGTTTCTGACAAAAAGTCAAAATCTGAAATACGATGTCAAAGATTATTTTGGACTTTAAGAAATTAAAGTGTTGTGCCACTAATTAATGTTGTCTTAAGACGAATGTGTCCAAATTTCAACTTCCAGTAGTAAAATCTAAGCATCTGTTAATTTTAACAGAAAGTCTGTTATCTGCGTGATTCTAGAATGTGTTCTGTTATTATAACATAATACATGTATTCTGCCATATTCAGCATGATATCCTGTTAGTCTAATAGAATCTTTATGTTGAATTACCGGAATATGTGTGTTACATTTAACAGAATACATCCTAGCATCACTCAGACAACAGACTTTCTGTTAAAATTAACAGAGTAATTTTTTGAGTGTACAGATTTTTTATTTTGACTTATGTCAGACAGGGCTTTGTGGAATTCGTCCCTGGTTCATGTCATCACCACGGTATGGATGAAATATACAACCAATGTGGAGTTAATCATTACAGTTATTCACTCATTCTACATGTGCTCTGTGTGGAAGCGTACTGTAGATTACAGTTTCTTATTATTCGTATCGCGTTTCTGTCGTAAAGCGTGGTTGAATATTCACTGGCACCGAAGTTACGTGACGTCACAACTCCTCTGCAGCCAAACATCGTCAACTCAAAAACCTGCTTTCTTGAACGTTTTACTGGCTTCTCTTCAAGTTGACGCTTTGCTGTCAAGTCGTTCCTCCATGTGGGACAAGTAATACGAGCAAATGGATAAAGATGTGGCGAGAATATGCTAGCGTGGGACGAAGACGGTAAAAATTGGGCACGCGGATTTCAGGTCACGTGTCACGCGTGTGGTCCGCCATGTTTAACAAATTGGCGCGAAACGGACCAAAGCCGTTTGAGTGCACGTTTTGTCTTTATTTAGACATCCGAACGGGGCTATGTACGTTGTTCAAACAAAAAGCTACCCATTCAATAAGTGCTCTAGGGGTATGCGAGTGTCTTCCAGTTTTGTAATTCACTGTTGTTCATGACCCGTACTCAGAGTGAAAATTGTTTCTTTTTTCAAACTGATCTGAGCATTTCCATCATTCCATTCATCAACTTCGCTTCACATTTTTTCGCTACACATTAAATACACTTAAAAGAGTAAAATTAAGAAAGCTGAGAGCGTTGTGTCCCGTTTATTCCTTGATAAATCAACACTGTTTACATTTAAGTCCAAATATTTCTCCTTCATGTTGCGACATATATGTGGACAAAACACGGGCAATCATTTACTTTTTTTATATATTACTTGCAATAATAATACTATTATATTACTATTTTTCTTGTCGACTTGTTCAGTAGTTTTATTTTTGTTTCCTCTTACAGTTAGTTCTTGTAAGATTTTTAAACTGATAAATTGCTTTAAAAGCCATTTGCCGGCTTTTATTAGGGAACATGTTACAAATAGAAACGGCATTATTTTGTTGCGCTTTCAAACATTCTGCACTGTTCATGGGACAGAGCAAGTTTGGTGAATACGACGAAAAGCAACAAAGAAAAAAGCCATATAATAAAAAAAAACATACATCACGGAAAAGTTAGTATTACCCTCAAAATTCGTTAGAGTTTTCTTAAAGCCATATACATCTGGCCCGCTACAACCACTTGCCTTGGTCGTGATGTCACGCCATGATATCTGCTCCTTGATTGGTGACTATGTTGACTGGTGACGTCACAAATAAACAATGAGCGGGAACATCAAATAAACGCCTCCTTGGCTGCTGTGTTGTGGGTAATGTTATAGCAGAGAAGTTCCTAAGCCGTATAAATAAAGACCCGGCTCTAGGTTGTCTGGCAGACAGAAGTCCGGCTCAGTCCGCGAAAGGAGATACTCGCTTCCTCGCAGCCTTCAACATGGAACTTCCCTTCTGTACCAAAGAAAGAAGCACAAGTTTCACACAAACGACGATGATTCACATAGACTGAGCAGTGGACTTTTTTGGAATTTCTTTTACTAAAACAGAACTCAAAATGAAGCTGTTTAAGGTAAGTCGACAAAGAGCATGCGTATATTCCAGCTTTCTTATTCAGTGATAATTGGTAGAACTGCATATTGTTTCATTCTCCCGTTTCTTCCACCCACTGTAAAAGAAATAACGTTAAACAGCATTCAAATAAATAAATAAATAAATAATAAATAAAAACATCCAATCAAATAAATAAATAAATATAGACATTGATACTGATATCGTATCATGCTTTTAAATCTGCTGTAATTAGTCTAAGCAGTCCAAGCTGTGAATCAAAAAGACCCGCCCAAAACACTGCTAACTGAATATCTAGGACCAGAAGTTCATTTCGTTCCCAGAGATCATGTAGAATATATGGATTGTTGGTACATTTACTTTTATATACTAACATGTACATTGTTCTTAGACGCAGCGAGATGTACGTATGGCATAGTTTCCCTGTGTTTGTTGTCGTTTCCTCGCATACCGCTCGCGCTTAGACAACATGCTTAAAGTAAAACATGACTGGACCACCTTTGATTTAGTTTATGTTAATCACCACACTGTTTATGTACAAGTTTTGTGGTCGGCGTATGTTTGACACCTCTACCCAAAATATTGTATTTGACCGGTCACATTCTTTACATGGAATATAAGAAACATACGAGCCTGTGAGTAAGTGAGGTACACTGGACAATTTGGCACGGCTTTCATCGTGTACGTCCGTGCCTTCAGCATCAGAAGCAGGTTATTTTTGTGTCCATCTAGTGAATTGCACATAGTCACATAGACTTCCCGTAGCGCCAGGCGATGGCAAAGAAGCATTGAATGGAGTCATCAGGGTATGTGTGAATTTAATGATGTAACGGATAGCAAAGCCCTCTTTCACAAAACTGTGTAAATGAGTTATTCATAACTTTTCTTGTAAATGGCGTTGCCTTGTGGAACCATAACCGAGACAACGCCTTTTACGGAAAAAAAATTACGAATCACTCTAAATCCCGAATAATCACACCGAGTGAGATCAGGTACTTGATTCTGTAAGATAAAATCCCATTCCTATTTGGCGTCATAGCATCGCACAAGCCAGCGCACAAACCCGTTTGCGTTACAATGTACCTGGTATAAAATTCTTAGAGTAAGAATTTCACTTTTATTTCGCATCCAAATTGCACTAAATAACTTCCAGTTATTTAGGCTCATGCAGGCATTATGATATACATCTATAAAGATTTTCACCGTGCAGTTCTTTACGTTTCAGTAGCTTGTCTAGTATATTTGGTATTTAGTGCACATGTGATACAATATAATGCAATACCTTGTGCACATGTGGTGCAATATAATGCAATGCCCTGTGTACATGTGGTACACTAAAGTTCAATAAAATGTGTACATGTAGTACACATTATTTCAATAGGTTGTGTGCATGTAGTACACTATAATGCAGTGGTCTGTATGGATGTGGTACACTATAATGCAGTAGCCTGTGCACGTGTGATGCAATATAATTCAATAGCTTGTGTACATATGGTACGATATAATGCAATACCCTGTGCACATATGGTACACTAAAATTCAATAGGATGTGTACATGTGATACGCTATAATGCAGTAGCCGTGGTACAGTACAATGTGGTAGCCTGCGTGCATGTGATACACTATAATTCAGAAGCCTGTGTTGAACGTTTTGATTTAGTAGTCTCCGTTGCTCCGGTATTGTTTATGCATGGTTAGATGTTTACCTGTAATAATTTTTGCTGTGGCGTAGCGCACTGGACAGTTTGACTTAGTAGCTAGTGAAAAGCACTGTAATTTAGTAGCCTATAGCGTCAAAGTATGCTTTAGTATCCTGTCCTGAGCACTATGATTTTGTAGTGCACAGTAACTAAATAACCCACTCAGTGGCCCCTGTAGCCTATGTGGTACTCTATGATTGAGTAGCTTGTGTATTTCTGTATGATTTTGTACCCTCCATATTGTAGTATGCCTTTAGCAGCCTGTGTAGCGCAGTAACATTTCATACCAGACGCAGTGAACGATTTGATCTGTCCTGTGCGTCATTGATTAGCAGCCTGCCTTGCATTTATATATATATATATATATATATATATATATATATATATATATATATATAGCATGATAAATTAGCAGCCTGAGCTGTGTACCATGATTTTAGTACAGCTGGCGCCTGGGTGTGGTGTTATACAATACCCTATTTGGACGCTCCACACAACATATCCACACCTACATGTATATATCGGGTTTTTACCACTCATATCATTCCCCAGGCCATGTTGAAATTTCACCTGTACCCAATTACAGGGTTGTGAGGTGAGCTAGGGGAGGCTGTCGGCAAAACAAAGGGAAGCACACCTTGTCAGGTGCGTGTTGACACAGGTTAATTCACAAAGCCAGCTTGTTTACACTACAAGGCATTGGACGCATTTCACGACCACCTCAAAAATGTCTGAGTTAGGATTATTCAAATTGTTCCACTGATGTGCATTGATAAATGAAATGTGTTTATTTCCAGTGCTAACTGAAGATTTTCTACCTAATTTCCATTTAAGTTTTGTTAATGCATGATAATATTTATTTCTAATGCTTACATTCTCGCTCTGCCCGGTTTCCTCCCACCATAATGCTGGCCGCCGTGGTATAAGTGAAATATTCTTGAGTACGGCGTAAAACACCAGTGAAATAAATAAATAAATAAATAAATAAATAAATCGTTCTCGTCTTTCTGTAATTAGATCACCATGTTGGGTTTTTGGACAGTTACAAGTCAAAGCGCAACTGAGATACATTTTTCGATTACTTGACAACTTGCATAATAGCACGGTAAACGGTTTGGATGGCGATTAATAAAACCGTTCTCCGTGTCAGATTCATAACTCTGTCCAGAAACAGGTTTGCATTACAATGTTAGCATTGTGCCATATATTGAATAAGGTTGTTAATTCAATTGAAAAAGAAAATTACAAAATTGGATTACACAAGAAAAGTAAATGAAAACAAGTAAATAATCCGTATTACCTCAGGAAATTTGATCAATATTGTTTGGAATTCTTCGCGTGTGTGTTTTCCCTCTGATTAACATGCATGGAAAAGTCAACTAGGCGTTGTGGACAAATTTAGATCGCCAGCTCAAAACGTATACGGGAGAGAAATTTGCCAAAAGTACTTTTAATTACCGCATTGAAAAAGGTCCGCTCTGAAATCCAATGAAACACATGCGCCAGATACACAATTGTTCATTTGATGTCATGTTTGTTTAAACGTTGGAGGTTTGGCAATAGGTGTTAATCGTGGGATGAGCCTTTATTGTCCACAGTTTACCGGGGAATAGAGTTAGAATCTCCGGACACTAGATAAACACCGATGTCATGGCGTAGCATTCTTTCCCATCATTTAGACGCGATACTGAGACTGGTAAACAGCAGACTTCCGGTGGAGCACGTGACAACTGACTTGGGGTTTGGTCGTCTCATTTTTAAGCGCAGTCATGAGCAGCCAGCATCATAGCGCACGCGTATTATATTGCATTGTGTTACACTACAAATATTTGACTCAAAGTGAAACAAAATTGTGAAATTTCCAAACTTCTGCATGGCTACAGTGTGACGAGATTTTCCGTTTGCGCGTATTCAGCTATTCATCGGTTCATTTCACGGAATTTTCTCTCGTAGAATTTCGCTGATTTAAATGCCTAGTACTGCTGAGTTGGCCCTCAATCAACACTGGATATTCCAGTATGAAAAAATGGGATGTTGTTATAAAAATGAATCTGGCTAATCGTTATAACCACCCAGGGCGTTTATTCAATGTTTGTTATCTCTAAATAAATAGGTATCAAGGGCGTGTAAACTGCTGTCATTGAAGCATTTACATCAACAGTTAAAAGTCTAGTTCAGGTTAACTGACAGGAGGCCGTATTTTATCGGTTACTTGTGTCCATTTGCCCAACTATCACGCTCTCGTCGCCGTTCTGGTTTTACCCTGTATAGTGTAGAGGTAATTCACCGGTTATGCGTAACCATTTGCTACTTACCACATTGTCATCGCTGATCTGGTTTTACTCTCTATGCTGTACATAGTATTTTATAATATTAGAAGACCATATTCTGAAGACCGAATGTTGTACTGGATGTAGTAGTAGATCTGTATTACGGTTGCGCGGCTTAAAAGCAGACCAACCACTCTAATCCCGTATAATGTCAGAGTGTAAAATGGAGAAGGCGTCGACGCGTCCAAAGACATGTTCGCGGGACTTGAATCGTATGTGAGCGTGCAGCGACAATAGTCCTAATGGGGCTACACAGCGTCTTTATATTTAACTGAAGATTTCTATGCTTAGCTCCATGCTCGAATTCGTAAAAGTCCTAATCTCTCGTAGAGATGTTACTTTCTGAAGAGAGCTTAAACTACCGGTCAAAGCCGACCTTACGTTCAACGTCTTTTGCTCTGGATAACAACAACATGTCTTAGCACGGATTACCGCCCCATTAAGAGGAGAGGTCAACACGTGCGCGAAGTGATACACCGCAGCCTCATCGGTCTTCCACAACGGGAGCTGTCTAGAGGAATGAGATAAGGAGCACCAGTAAATAAGAAAAGGAGCAACTGAAAATACTATATTGCTCGCATTTTGGTGAAATTACATGTAACATTTCTTGAACTCGAATATATTTATTTATTTGTTTGATTGGTGTTTATGGTTTATGGTTTATTAATATTCAGAGCCAACAGGCCAGGAGCCCACATACAGGTCTGATAACAGGGATACATACAGAGTAACAGAAGCGTATAATACACATATGTAGAGCTAGGTAAATATAAAATACCATTTTGGTACAAAGATAGTGTAAACACAGGTAAACATATGATGTAATTCTTGGTACAGAAATGTTATAAGCCTACGTGTAAACATAGGTTTTACGCCGTACTCAAGAATATTTCACTTACCCGACGGCGGCCAGCATTATTTTGGGAGAAAACCGGGCAGGGCCCGGGGGAAACCCACCACCATCCGCAGGTTAACTCGAATATAAGAAAGCTGTCTGCTTTTCTCAATATAGTATCTTTAGAATTGACTTCAACGGGTGTCTTGACTTCACTTTTTGTAGCCGATATCAAAAACCTATTGCCTTCTGTAAAAAGCTCTAGCGCTTCAAAGGCTATTCCACAAAACGAATACTGACTTTTTATTCAAAGGTCGAACATCCATCGTAATTCTCTAATTCAACGTTAGGTTGAGGAATTGTTCATAATCGTAGTCCCAGCTATCAATAAAAAGGCATCAAAATCGCATTTCAGCGTTTTTATATTAATTAATGGGAGCTTATTAATCTATTAAATGTACACATTGAAGAGTTATATTTATGGGCCTCGCAGGTTAAAGCCTTCGTTCGCTGCAACCATGGATAAGGCGGATTCGAACTTTCGCTGTTTCGGATGCGGTTTTAAGTGAAAAGGGTTTGCCAGGAATCTGTGTATTGTTGGTGGTTTATTCCGGGTACTCCGCTTTGCTAAGGCACCGAAAAAGAATAAAATGACTACATGAATTAATAAATTAATCGCTTTGTGTCGCAGATACTGCTGGGATGTTTCACGGGCTTGATCAACACGGCGCTACTAGTGACCAGCAAAGTGTCCCTGGTTTATCTACTGAGTCTCAAGGGCTACCAAGACGTCCACGATGAGCAGTGGTAAGTCACCTCGATTCTAACCTGTTGGTAGTTAAAGCGATTTAGAGTGACAAGGTTATTCCATCAAACGCCTTCACTCTAAGTTTCTTAACTTTTACAGTTACTGTGTAATTCCGCTTAACCCGAGGTAGGGACAGTATATACGTCGTACTTAATAACTTTCTTTACTCTTTAGAGATTCATGTTGAATGGGATTTTACTAGTTAGACGGCTATTCCATGATAGGATATGCAAATATATGAGGTCAATAATCCTCAGTCCTCTAGCTATCACTGAGTAACCATCTGACGAATTTATCCTGCAAAGACCCATCAATTCTATGATAGGATATGCAAATATATGAGGTCAATAATCCTCAATCCTGTAGCTATCACTGAGTAACCATCTGACGAATTTATCCTGCAAAGACCCATCAATTCCATGATAGGATATGAAAATATATGAGGTCGAATTTATCCTGCAAAGACCCATCAATTCCATGATAGGATATGCAAATATAGAAGGTCAATAATCCTCAATCCTGTAGACATCACTTGGTAACCATTTAACGAATTTATCCTGCAAAGACCCATCAATTCCATGATACGATATGAAAATATATGAGATCAATAATCCTCAATCCTGTAGACATCACTGAGTAACCATCTAACGAATTTATCCTGCAAAGACCCATCAATTCAGTGCAGAAAACCGATGTATAGGTGAATCGATTCAGCGATGTGACCATTGTATTCACAATCCGACAAACCTGCTCAGCAGACACATTTGACGTCTGCAGGATTCGAGAATGTATCTGTACCTCACGTGACCGTTGTTATCCAATGAAAAGCGATGTATTTTGTCTGATGCAGGATAATAGGAATTATCCTTATAACTATTTACCTGGAAGGCCCATTTGCCTGACGACTGGCATTAGAGCGCTTGGATTCAAAAGGCATTTAATCTGAAGTCGAAATGTATCAGAGTATATATACGTGTATATTGATGATTGATTTGAAAAAAGCATGAATTGCAACACCAAAGAAGCTACCACATTTGAGACAATGGGAGTTTCCGTAAAATTTTACATTGGAAAATTGTACATATTTCTATTAAAAATACCTATTGCCTGAATAATTTCAATAAGACACTTTAGCAGTCTGAAAAAGTAATAGGTCTGCAGAGGACATTTTTGCTGCCGTTCACCATTAAGTCGCTTTCTATCTCCAAGAGGTAGCAAAAAATAATCGCTTTGTGTCGATGGTTGATAAAAAATATATGATCTACTCTAAGCAAAAACAGGGGAGGTCAGTGGCTACTACGATTTTTCTCTATTTTATGAAAGCCAGCTTTTTCTACGGTGTGTCTTATCACTGGAGGAATTGTCTTTTTTCTGCTCCATTTCCACATAACGATATGTACCCACTGACCATAGATAATGTATATAGTAGCGGGAGTACAAGTAGCTTGTTAGTGCTTAGGCAATGACCCAAACCTCTAAGGCTGTACGTGGAAGGTCTGCCAGCCACCTGTGGTTGGTCGTGGGTTTCAGCAGGGCTCTGCCCGGTTTCCTCTCATTATAATGCTGGCTGCGGTCTTTTCTTGAGTGTGGCATAAAACACCAGTTAAATAATTGAAATAAATAAATTTTTAAGTGCTTAGACAACAAACGATGTGACACACAAAGTAAGTCCTTCAACCATTACTCCTGAGTTACGGTTCATTTAGATGTCGTCGTAATGAATATTTCGCTAATCGCGGCAAAAAGAGCAATGGTTACATATAAGATACACACAAGATACATACCAGACACATATGATATACATACAAGATACATAAAAGATACATACAATATACATAAAAGATACATATAATTTTCATACAAGATACAAAATACTGAATAAACCACATAGTCAACTGAATAGTTAACATAATACATAAGTAGTGTTAGACATGAGTAGTAAAAACGAAAGGCTCATTTTGACGAGTTATTTCGGCACTTTATTTTGGTTTCCTTATGATGGCAAACAAAGGAGACGGAAAATTGAACCAAAGTGATTCTTTCGTTATTCATAGTTACACTACCCATGTAAAACTGAATAAAATATGAAATATTGCTTTTGGCTTTGACCAGTTGGGAATTTAGTGCCAAACTGGATGGATTTTTATGTTTTAGGTACACCGCTGTCATGGTGTTGTTGTTGGTACCAGAAGTGTTCGGCTTTCTCGTTCTTTTATGGAATACTTCCTTCTTGGTCAGAGGCGAACTGCAGAAATGGCCGAGCATTGCTGCTGTGTTTGCGGTAAGTCATGCGGCAGAAGACCAATACATCTTTGGTCCGCTGACCCAGATGTGTTAGCCGAATATTAAATTGTTAATGTGCATACATGCCAGCTCATGCGACAATGACAGAAGTAAGGCAAGTTTGCTCATTGCAGCAAAACAAGAAGGTTTGTTTTTAGTTTTCATAATCCACATTTAAAATTAAACTCTGTCAAAACATTTAACGATCTTTTAATATAAGACTGTAAGCGGTAATTTTTTATGTTCATTATTGGCATTCAATTAATTGTATTTTACGTCATGGGGTTTTAAACATGAACACATCTTCTGACATACAGTTTCTAATATAAACTAGAATGTAGTTTTCAAATCTGTTAACTTTCCTAAAACAATAACGCTACAACTGGAGGCTAAAACTTTACACCTCTGTCATCATTTATCACAGGGGCCTCCATGCCCGAGGGCGTTAGCACGCCAGCACGGCGCAATGACCGAGGAACCTTTCACCAATGCGGTTAATGTGAGTCAAGTCATGCTGGCTTCCTCTCCGGCCGTATGTGGGAAGTTCTTCCAGCAACCTGCGGATGATCGTGGGTTTCCCCCGGGCTCTGCCCGGATCCCTCCCATAATGCTGGCCGAAGTCGTATAAGTCAAATACTTTCGAGTACGGCGTAAAATACAAACAGAAATCACATACATACATAAATCATTTACTATACCACTCTCTAATGTTCGCTTTTCATCATTTCCACCACTAGCAAATTTTGTACAGAAATCTTGAACAACACCGACTTCACTGAGATCACGGCGATGAGGTAGGAAGTGATGTGGTTCCATTTATTCTTTATACACTTGCACAAAAGATGATTCTAACCGACAGTGAAACAAGTTTATTGATAAATGTTGATTAAACAGATCGACGCGAGGACACCAGTGATGAGGCTAGACCTGAGCAAGCTCACATGTAGGTACGCGACATAGCCCCTAAAGGTCAAGGTTGCTTAGTGTAAGCAGTGAAGTAAGGCGAGCGAGGAGAATGATTATTTATGGGTCCCTTGCTCAAACTGAGCGGTTTGAGACCAAAACGGCATTAAAACCGACACAGGAAGAACTTGTGCATAGTAGCGATTGTTGTCTCACAGGAGAAAGCGATACGTCAACTTGTAAATCCTGTTATCTGGCTGTTTTTTTAAATAATTGAAAATTTGTCATCAAGTGAAAGGTAAAAGTTGTATTTTTTATAAAACACAAATGTTTCCCGACAAATTAATGGGGCTGGCAGGTTGAGATTCATATGTCGACTTTGTACTTTACAAAGGCGAAAGCTGCTGTTCTGAAAGCATCGTCAAAAGTGATGGAGGCTAGCCTTCGCCATAATCCAAGTGCTTTTAAAAATATTCGGTAATCCTCGGTAGAGCCAAACATGGCGTTCAACACTCTCATTCACTCGTCGTCTCCTTTTCGGCTTATCCCGTCAACCGCCTCTTTGAGAAACAAAACACAAAGGGAAACAAGGCATTGTTGTTGTTGGCTCAGCACAAACAACATAGAGCTTTTTTTAAAAAGTGAACTAGGAATTAGGCCGGGGAAACGTCAGCTAGATAGCAGACAACAGGCTAGCGCAATAATCCGTCTGGTGACATTCCGGTCGTTGTGACCTGAACCCGTTCACCACATTGCTTAACGCAACATCCGGGGCTCGTGTCAGATAATGCTCCTGTGCATCTCACCCACGTACTTCCCGACCTTCGGACAACTTATTCGACGTTCGGCCAACTCACAAATATCGGTTACTCATCGCCTGGATCAGCACCTTGTTGTTTTCTTCAAATACGTGTAGAAGTGTTACACTTGTACACATGTTTCTCAAATACACGTAGAAGTTAAACAGGGAAAATATCTAAGGTTATTTACTTATTTGATTGGCGATTACCGCGATCGGCAAGAGTTGTTATACTTCTGTCTGTCTGTTTGTCTGTCTGTTTGTCTGTCTGTCTGCCCGCCTGTCTGTCCGTCCTTATTCGTAAGCGGGCTAAAACTTCGTCCATTTGTCTGGCATGTGAATTTTGTGGTCGCATAAGTAAAATATTCCTGAAATAAAACACCAATAAAATAAGTAAATATATTAATATAATTCTTGGTTACATATACAGAGGTAACTATGTGTCGCGCTTTATATGTGTCCATTTTCTGGTTTGTCATGGTAACTAGATTACCTCTTACGACGAGGACATCTGCTACAGTATGTAAAATGTGCTTGGCAAACAAAGAACCAGGAATAGTACGAAAACTAAACACCGAAAGTGTCAGATACAAACTTAATGGATGTTAAACGGAATTAATCATGTGTTTATTTATCTGTCAGTTTGAGTACCTTTCCTGAGCAGGCGATTAAAGCACCTTCTCATCACAATTGCTAGGCGCTTGACATATGTTACAGACTGAAATGACAATACAAAAACAAATAATGCAAACAATAATACAGCAAACAAAAATAAGAAATACTGAAGTCAGCCAATCATCATTCGGTAGACAGCTATTTCTAAACACACTCATCCTAACACATCCAACCAAACTTTCTTTAGTGACACATAACATCACAAACTCCACGTATTCCTATGTTGGACATCCATATTATTGCCCAGAAAATGCAGTTAGAATACTGTTTTTATTTCATATAACTCCATAAGTCTGTTTTCGGGAACAAGACTTCATTGCCTCGAGAGACGTTATAATTATTTAAAGGGAAGTGGCATGCTGTATAATAGACAGTGATGTGTTTGACCATAGCAGCCTCACAAGCGATTAAAACAAACGCCGTAACCCTACTCTCCCTGCGAATAGACATTATAATTGTTTATAGAGAAGTGGCATGCTACATAACTCCACGTCGTAACCCTACTCTCCCTGCGAATAGACATTATAATTGTTTGTAGAGAAGTGGCATGCTACATAACTCCACGTTGTAACCCTACTCTCCCTGCGAATAGACATTATAATTGTTTATAGAGAAGTGGCATGCTACATAACTCCACGTCGTAACCCTACTCTCCCTGCGAATAGATATTATAATTGTTTATAGAGAAGTTGCATGATACATAACTCCACGTCGTAACCCTACTCTCCCTGCGAATAGATATTATAATTGTTTATAGAGAAGTTGCATGATACATAACTCCACGTCGTAACCCTACTCTCCCTGCGAATAGACATTATAATTGTTTATAGAGAAGTGGCATGCTACATAACTCCACGTCGTAACCCTACTCTCCCTGCGAATAGACATTATAATTGTTTGTAGAGAAGTTGCATGATACATAACTCCACGTCGTAACCCTACTCTTCCTGCGAATAGACATTATAATTGTTTGTAGAGAAGTGGCATGCTACATAACTTCACGCCGTAACCCTACTCTCCCTGCGAATACACATTATAATTGTTTATAGAGAAGTGGCATGCTACATAACTCCACGTCGTAACCCTACTCTCCCTGCGAATACACATTATAATTGTTTATAGAGAAGTGGCATGATATATAACTTCACGCCGTAACACCATTCTTCCAGAGGATAAACTTCATTTTCTGTTATAACACAGTTTCGTAACATTGAGCCCTGAAGCCGTTCTTTCGTGAGATCATATGGCTACTACAGATAAAATAAGTTTCACTTATTTATAGTACATTATACCAAACCTTGATAACAATTTCAAACATGGCGTCTGACCAGGTGTTTGATATTTCAGTGATGGCAGAACTTTAGAAGCATGGACTCGCCCTGTCCAAAAGGAGACAAAATATATGTACACGCACCTAATGACACCTCGTCGTCGTATGACTGAAAAATTACGATGTTAAACCCCAAGCATACATACATACATACATACATGCATACATCCGTCAAATCATACTGGATTCCGCCCACTGTCCAGCATGCCATTTGTTTTCTTAATAATTATGACGTCACTCGATGCAATGAAATGTTCGCCTGAAAAATAAGCTTAAGGAATTTAACATGGATTGAAAAAGGGTATAAATGCATTTTCTTGGTAATATAGTGTGCACGTCTAGCATATGTATGTATAGCTTGTGGTATTACGTGCACCTAAAAAGGGGAAATTTTGGTAATGATCATGAGCGATTTTAGAGATAGTTAAGCATAGGAGATAAGTTAAATGAAACAGACTATAAATAAATAATTATTGGCCAGTTACGATATGTAATGTGCTTTATGTACGAGTGTCGATCTGTATTAGGTAGAATATCCACAATGAACATATTTTGCCTTCCACAGGGTATCCTCATTGCTATTCTAGAAGCCGCTGGTCTGACAGTGTTTTGCCTTTGAGGTGGGTCCGTCCTTGCCCCTCCTACGTCCTTGTGCCTGTTCTGGGGGCAGTCATGTCTCTTCCGTGTACACTACGCTCGTGGAAACGAACCGAAAAGGTACGAGTCTGACACAAATTTGCTTGTTTTTATGTCATTATTCTTGAACACAATACTTTTCGCTAATGCCATGTCGGTCAGTTTCATGTGTTTAGGAGGAAACTGGTCTATTCAGGGTAATATAAACCACAGGTCTTTGGCGTTGTACTGACCAGCTTTCCCTGATATAACGAAAATATCTAGGCCCGGTTTCATGACACTTATGATTTTCCCCTTAGCAACGTAATACTAATATACTCATGTAGTGTTAGGCCTAATTTTCTTTTCTGAGATACACTCCATGTAAGACTTCAGCAAAACACTACAGACTTAAGCAATTTACGGAACTTAAGAAGTTTCGTGAAACCAGGTCATATACACCATATTGGTTTAAAACAAATGATCCTCAACGAAAGTAAGACCATTACAGGCCCCACATTCAGTGACAGCAAGGAAAGTCTGATATATAATCGTTTTGATGACTGAGCAATAAAGGAAACTGCAACCGTGTAAAATCTTATATTTTCACAGAAACTATTACTTAGATGCCTTATTATCAGCAATACTGATAATATACAAGTTAACCCTAATGACTACGTGTAGAGAAATGAAGAATTCGTTTATCCTCACGGTGATTTAAAGGAAACATAAAGTCTGCCACTATATACACATAGAAAAATGATATAGGACACAGTTATCACAGAAAAGTATGTCAAAATATTCTATAAGTTTTGAAAGCCTAGAAGATGAAGTTCAGCATTGGGCATATGGCATTAAGGGACAATTCACTGCGAGTAGCCATGTTGTAGAAGCCCTTATGAACCTGACCAATGACTAGCGCTGAACGCTTCACGTGATACTTGCCTGTTAAATCAAAAAAACTATCAGCTCTCAATTGTCAGTGTGGTTTTTTGTAGTGGATAGGCAGATATCGATGCAATAAATTGGATTTTGCTGTTAGTTTAAGTGTTAAGCTGATGCATTTTGTACCAAACATTTATGAGCAGGGAACTGAGAACGGCTGCCCGTGTCACAATGCGTATATGTTAACCAGGTTACTGCGGTACCTTGTCAAGGTGAGCTGACAAGAACATCGCCTCGGGAGAGTCATTGCTTGAAAAAAAAATATTGTGACTTTGCATTATTTTTTGGATAGTATGGGAAAGTTCCTACGTTTTGTGAAGTCACTCTAGATAGGTATAACATGGCAACATGGCGTCACCAAATGAGTGGCTAGGTACTGAGGATTGTTTGCTATTTGTTTTGTTGATGAGCGGTGTAGAATTTTTAAAATAGGTTACAACATTTCTCGAATACTACTAAATGAATTCAGCTTTATTGGCTGACTTTATGTTCGGGTTTTTTTATGGTCGGGTATGTTAGCGTGCCAGCGCGTCGCAGTGAACCAGGAACCTCCCAAAAAGTGTGAAGGTCTGTTAGCAATCTGCGGATGGTCGTGGGTTTCATTTGGGCCCTGACTGGTTTCCTCCCACCATAATGCTGGCCGCCGTCATATTAGTGAAATATTCTTCATTTTACAGCGTAAAACATCAAGCAACCAAATAAATAAATAATGAAATTTCAGACAATCAAAACATAAAGTAAGCGAACAATCGTTATTTTTTGTTTGCGTTTGCAGAAAAGTCTAAACGTTCCTGTTTCTCCGCCAATCGCAGTGGATACCACATCGCCGGAGACATCATCGAGTCGGAAACGCTTCCTCATGATCTTCCTATCATCGCTAAGCTTACTCTTTGTGATAGCTATATCCTGTCTCTTGGCGTCCTACACTGTGATCAAAACTTCAACAGTCGTGTGTCTAGCCGTATCCGTACTCACCTTGTCTTTTGTGTGGTGTCCTTGCGTCCAGATCTTCACTTTTAGTTCATCCACTGGGAAGTTCAACGGCAGAAACCAAGGAAGCTTAGTGTACTCCATCTTCAAAATCGCAGCCATTTATTTCGCGACAATTTTGATAGTGCTCCTGAACTACAACGGCGTGACATTCACCACAGCAGTCTACGGACTCAAGGAAGGTTTTTCGTTCGTAAACGATGAAATTTTGCTTTACCCAGTACTCATCACATCTCTTTGCAGTCTGGGAAGTCATTGTGTTTCCCACCTGTCTACATATGCTAATGTTGCATTCGCTGGCGTCACTGTGTCAGCGATGCTCGCAACCCCACTCACCTCTGGTGCTTGCATTTACATGTGCGTTTTCCACGTGTTTCCCCACGTGACGGGTCAGACGTGCAGTTTCACCACTTTGACTTACGTCACGTTCATATTGGCAGGTTTGGGATGGATGATTCCGTTCATACTTTTCGGAGTAAAGCTCCAGAAATCCTCGAGAATTTACATGAAGCCGAGGCATGAAATGTATATCAGCTCCACGTGGAATAATATCTTCGTCGACCAGCACAATATGCTGAGTTACAAACACGATGGCATTCATAGACCAAATCACGACAACGTGAGCGACATTTCAACCCCTGACTCCAAAACCAGTCGTGTGTTCGTCTGCACAACGATGTACCGAGAAGCCGACTACGAAATGGAACGCCTCCTTCGCAGTTTGCAGAGACTCGCTCTGTCAAAGCGTCTCAACAGTGTTTACCTCGAGTCCCATCTTTTCCTGGACAATGGTGCTAAGAAAAGAAAGCTCACTGAGTTCGCACTGCAGTTGCTGTCTCTGCTCGAGTGCAAGCTCGAAGTTCACAAGCTTGATTGTGTCACGTTTGAAACGCCGTATGGGCTCCAACTACAATGGGTGCTTCCCGGAAATATGCCGTTTTTCGTCCATCTGAAAGATTCGAGCAAGTTCAAACCGAAAAAGCGCTGGAGTCAAGTCATGTACATGAAGTACATCTTGAATTACCGCGTGAAAAAAAACTCGGAAAGGTGGGACATTACCGAGCTGGGTGCCCACACGGATTTTTACAAAATCAGAAAGAACGCCAGCGCCAGTACGCTGGACACGATCTGCATTGATGAGATTAGACTGAGACTGAGTGGCTCGATGGCAAGCCTGGACGCCATCAGCAGTACCTCTAGACTAGAAAATACCGAAGATGAAGCGATGAAAGATTTAGCAAGCCAAGGTAGGAGAGGTTCCGCCACAAGTATCGATCAAGGCATTGAAATGGGCGACGAACAATCTTCTTTGTCGTCTGACACGTCGAACAAGAACAAAGCTCTCCGACCGAAAGAAGCGCGTGATTCCACTGACGGAAAAGAAAACGATCTCACAACCAAGGGAGATAACCCTAAAGAAAATGAAGACGTCTGTCGTAGAGTGGACGGGGGATGTCGTGAGTCAATGTCCTCGGAAAGCATAGGAGACTCCAAAGTTTCTGATGACTGCGGCATTATCATGAAAATTGGAGATCTTCCAGACGCCAGTACACCTTGTAATACTCCTGTATCTGTTATCATCGAAGACATGTCTGCAGCTTCTTCAGAGAAAGCCCCGAGCATCCCACGCACCCCATCGCAAGTGGACGTCATCCCAAACATTTTCACCGTGTCCGGGACATCCATCGATGACCAGAGGTATGACGTACCGGAAGATGACGTCATCGATAATCAGACTTACATCCTGGCAACTGATGCAGACATGGAGTTCAAGGACACGAGTCTGTTGTCTCTTTTGAAGACATGTAACGAAGATAAGCGTCTTGGAGGAGCTTGCGGAAGAACGTGTCCAGTCGGAAAGAAAAATGGCCCCATTGTGTGGTTTCAAATGTTTGAATATGCAAAAGGTAAAGGTCGGTAGTTTAGTTATTTCAATGAAATGGGGATTTTCATGCACACAATGATTGCATGATATACTACTGTTCGTGTGAATTACCCTGAAAACTAAGATTCAACTTTAAATGAACGTGTTTATCATTTGATTTGAAGACTCAAAACTATTTACTGCAGCTCACCTAATGGCTACTGAAGTTAGCAGCGGGTTAGTTATTAGTTATTATTTATTCGAATAACTAATAACTAACTCAGCAGCGGGTTAGTTATTCGAATAACTAATAACTAACTCAGCTGCTGGTTAGTTACTTGAATAACTAATAACTAACCAGCAGCGGATTAGTTATTCGATTAACCAACAACTAATCCAGCACTGGGTTACTTATTTGAATAACTAATAACTAACCAGCAGCGAGTTAGTTATTCGAAACCAGTTATTTGAATAGCAAATAACTAACACAGCTGCGGGTAAGTTGTTTGAATAACTAATAACTAACACAGCATTGGGTTAGTTATTGGAATAAACAATATCTAACCCAGCAGCTGTGTAGTTATTCAAAATCAGTTATTTAAATAACTAATAACTATTAGTTAACCCGCTGCTAAGTTAGTTATTTGTTATTCAATAACTAACCCCCTGCTAGTTCAAATGACTAACCCACTGCCTAGTTAGTCATTAGTTATTCGAGTAACTGATTTTGAATAACTACACCCAATGCTGTGTTTGCTATTAGTTATTCAAATAACTGATTTCAAATAACTAGCCCGCTCCTGTGGTAGTTATTCATTATTCCATTTACTAACACACTGCTGGTTAGTTACTGGTTATTCGAATTACTAACCCACTGCTAGCGCGAATAAATAGCTCGTGGCTGTGTTAGTTATTCAAATAACTAATTTCAAAGAATAACCCGATGCTGTGTTAGTTATTAGGTATTGAAATGACTGATTTCAAATAACTAACCCCCTGCTGGGTAGTTATTAGTTATTTAAATAACTAACCTAGTGCTGGCTGAGTTATTGGTTAGGTCGAATCACTAATCCGCTGCTTGTTAGTTATTAGTTATTCAAATAACTAACCCGCTGCTGAGTTAGTTATTAGTTTTTCGAATAACTAATAACTAATGACTAACACGCTGCTAACTTCAGTCTCCCCGTGTGTGTTTTTGCAAATGTTTACCAACACTCAAGCGCTTTAGAACTACTTTTATAAGACGTAATCCAATTTCTCCCCTAACTTTCTTCTTTGCAACTGACATATAGACAGAAAACAATCTGATATAAGGAAAGGTTTTTCCAAACTTAACTCACGAAGCTGTATGGACAGTACTTGAAAAATCAATACTAAAGACGGTATGGCCATTTGTTCCTGCAACAGATTTTTCTGTTTATTTTTTTTCATTTTATTTGATTTTTTATTTTATTACTTTTTCTCGTCAGATTTCTGGATGATAAAGAGCGCTCAGAATGTTATTGGTTCCGTTATGTGCTGCCCTGGTTGCTTCAGTCTTTATCGTGCCTCTGCCCTTGAAGACGCCCTCGTGGAGTATGAAAAACCCACCGATATACCCTTTGATGTGTTTATCAAAGACACAGGTAAGAGTATGTTCAGGTAGAGTTTTTCATTGTTGGTCAATGACAAAGACAAGTATGCATTAATATAAGCCTCAGTAGACAGAACCAAAAGGCTGCCTCCGCAAATATCTGTATTTTACCTGATTTTAATTTTTAAGAAAGATAAGTCCAAATTCGCAAGTACATGTCGTTTTGTACTCAGGTCCATGGTCACGTGAATGCCCCGAGTTAATACATATAACATAATATTAATATATATCATATTAATATTTTGATAGGAAATTAAATGAATGTAATTATTTTACCTCTTCACACCATACTTCCTGGATGTGTCATGCGCAATCGAAACAATTGTTATGGAAACAGTAGTTAACAGTAGTTTATTTATAGTTTATTTCTTTTTAACCACTCGCCTATATTCAGCTGTCTGTAAAATCAGTCATACTGGCTAACAAAATTACCTTTCTACAACACAAGCTCTACACATATATGTGTTGGAAGTCCGTATTCTTAAATCTTAAACAAAATAAGAAAACTCTCTAATTCATATTTTAAACTGCATAAGTTCGATTTCGACGAAAGGAACTCATTACCTCGAGTGACGTCATAATTAGTCAAAAAGCTGTGGGATACTGGATATAAGGCGGTGTTTAATATGTTTTGACAAAGGCCGACACCAGTTACCTAAAGTGCTATCGACTTTATTCTAAATCCTGTTTCTGATACGGCCATATTTCACATGCCTCTCACGTATAAGATAGCCTGCATAAACGAATTTTATTTTATCTCTTGTAATATATGATTTCACGGCAGTATGACGTTAGAGTTGGACGATAGGGAATCCTGTTAAAACTGTAGTCTATTTGCTGAGAATGTATTGTAGGCCGATTTACTGTGTGGAGTTCTAACTGCAGCAAATGAAACAAATTACTCTCCTCGCCCAATTCCCAGCATGCCACTTGTTTTTGAATAATTATGACGTCACCTGAAACGAGGACTTCTTTTCGCCGAAACCAGACCTATGGAGTTTACCAATGTTTAATTAGAAAAAGTATTTTCACTGCATTTTCCTTGACATAATGCAAACGTACAACATATCATACGTGTAAGGCTTGTGGTGTTACGTGTCACTCACTAAAGGTAATGTTCGAAGCGAGTATGTCTGATTGTACAGACAGCTGAATACAGGCAATTGACTAAAGGAAATACATTATCGGTTTAATGCATCGCTCTCGCAATACATTTCTTACTCATGTGTATCATTTTTCTTCAAATAATTTTAATGCATTTTCCTCTTCGCGGCATCATTTTTCTTCCATGGAAACGGCATAAAATAGGTGTAGGAAAAAATTAAGATTTGTGTGTGAAAATATCTCCGGACCGAGATCAAAGGGAATGGTGGGACGCATCAACCTGTATAAGATAGACCCCAGGCGCTGTCAACGGAGAATACAAACTCCCGTGCGAAAAAATTTAATAGCTACATTTAGGTTTAAAACATCACACCATGGGCACTTGACCATGCCGCCCTGTGTTTAACATCTCACTGATTCAGTTCTCACTGGTTCGACAGTAGGTATCACTGGTTCGGGTGTAGTTCTCACGACGTGCAGTTGGTTTGGTTGTAGCTCTCATTGGCTTGGTTGCAACTTTCACTGGTTTGTCTGCAGCCACAGTAGTTCGGCTGCAGCCGTCATGATTTTGGCTGCAGCGCTCACTCGCTTGGCAATAGCTCTCACTCGTGCGGTGGCAGCTCATTGGATTGTCTGTAGCTCTTACTGGGACGGTTGCATGTCTTACTGGTTCAACTGCAACACTGACTCGTTCTGGTGTAGATGGTGCAGTACTGGTTTGGAGGCAGACCTCTCTGAGCTTCAGCTGCATCACTCACTGGTTCGGTTTCGGCCTTACGCCAATTATACATCATCAATGTTGTGTTCTTCTTATCTTCTCTTCTGTAACCCGTATGAATTATTCTTGAGCACTGTTTTAAATACCAAAGAGATAAATACAACAATCAAAGCATAGATATAAAGGCACATAAATGAGAACACTTTTTTCATCTTTGATGCATACTTTCTATTTCTTAAAAAAACCTCTGTATTTTAATGTTAGAAAAAATCAGGAAATGGCGTCATGGATTAACATGCTTGGGAACGCGGACCTGTTTATCTCCCCATCCCCTCCCAACTCACACACCACCCAACAACACTCCCAATCCATTTCGGCTCTCTTACCAACCAAGTTGTTTTAACAATTGTCGCCGCTGACGTCACCCCAGCAGGCTCCTTACTTTTCCGGCCTGACCGATAGGACATTAAGAAAACTGTAGTTTAAAGCTATTTTACGAAGCAAGAAAAAAGCTTATCAACGTATTTGTAACTTTATATGTTATGCGACTATATATATACGTTATTCGGTGTGCTTTGAGATAAAAACCAAGCGTTTCGTGTATCCTTTCACCGTATGCTTTGCAGGGGAGGATAGATGGATGTGTACGTTGATGATGATGCAGGGCTGGAGGTTGAAGTACGAAGCCACAAGTCTTAACACGACTCACTGTCCGGACAAATTTGATGAGTTCCTCAAACAACGGCGTCGGTGGATTCTTTCGGACATGGCGAACACGATCCTAGTGTCCAAGAACCTTCGGAGTTTGTCGCAAAGGAACCCTTGCTTCTCTTTGATGTATATACTCTACATGCTCCAGATGTTCATCGTGGTTCTTTTGTCGCCCGCATCCACGATAGTTATGTTAACAGCTGGACTAGATATGGTTTTGTCCATTCCATTCATGTTTACTACTCCAGTGTACGGACTGTGCCTTGTCCTGTACACTCTGATATGTGTATCGAGTTACACAAAACTACAGACATACACCACTATGGTTCTTTTGGTTCTGCTTGCTGTCAATATCGTCATCGTTGTCATTGGCGGAGGGATTTTCATAATTAAAGACATAATGAAAGGTATGTAAAACAAGCGTGCAAAATTCCAAGACGACTCGGTGTCACGTCTCCTTATTCAATAATCTTGTTTTATGCGTTGTAATACATGCAAATTTTCGGGCCTGTTCTAGAGATACTGCATCTGAGAAAGTAATGTATTTATTTACTTATTCATTTATTTGATTGGTGTTTTAAGCTGTACTCAGGAATATTTCACTTATTCGACGGCGGTCAGCATTATGGTAGGTGGAAACCTGGCAGAGCCCGGGGGAAACCCACGACCATCCGTAGGTGGCTGTCAGACCTCCCACGTACGGCGGGAGAAAGTAATGTAAGATAACGTAATACAATGTAGAAAATATATACTATTTCACAGAGAAAAGTATTTCGATGAATACTTTTGTTCAATATCTGCCATCACAGAGATTCATGAAGTTTCCGATGGTACTGTTAAAGTTGTCAGGTTTCCTGTAAATACAATTTATATATTACATTTAAATCTCGAAAATTGTTACCAAGAAATAATAATAATGATTCACAGTTTACATGTTTTCCATGTTGACCTTCGTTTAAGGTAGTTTCCATATTTGACCTTTCAAACTGAAGGACTGATAAAGTAAGAAAATCCCGCTGAAATAACTATTGTAACGATTTGAGCAAGTGTGGATACGTTAATTTACAAGCAAGTTTAGTACTTTATGGCGCCTAAATGAATTAAATCACCACACAAGTGTTGTCTTTCTTTTACAGATATCGCCGAGGGCACAGTGCAGTTTCAAGAACATTACATCCTGATCATGTTGATGGCCAGTTTGATCTACGCCGCTTTACTTCACCCCCGGGAGACTTGGATTCTAACCCATGGGCTTTACTACATGCTCTTCTTCCCGGCCATGCACATCCTTCTTCCGATGTACGCCATCAGTAATATCGTGGACCAGAGCTGGGGAACACGGGAAAATGTAAGCTTAACACCACTGTTTGTTTGTGACCTGCTTTATTTGTTGATCTTCTATCTTTTTATCTTTATTTATTCAGCCATTTAGCTACTTTAAATGTTTGTTTAATTATTTGGTATTTTCACGCCGCACCCAAGATTATGTCCCACACAAGAGTTTACGGACAGAAGAAACCGGAGATAGTATGCGGAGAAAACTACCACCCTACTCCCCACCCCTCCCCACCCCTCACCCTCGTTTCCTTACAAATACTTCGATGTCCAAATATATGAACCACGTCGCAATATTAAAACAACTACTTTTTGCAAGTGATATATACGGAATTAATAGGAATGGCTCTGTACACTTATTACTTGAGTATACCATAAGGTAAAAACCCTTCTGTTTTTAAAGGATAATACGCATATAGTTTCTGTATTTCACTGATACATACTGAACACGCTAGCCCATGCATGCTTCAAGATGATTTAAGCATAAAACATTTCAGCATATATGTACTACTTGGACAAGCAGCCTAACCTAGTTTTGAACAAACATCAATGAGAGGTCTAGTTCTACGATATTATCACTCAGTAAATATATCTTCACAGCAAAAGGCGAAAATTCCGAAAATATCCTGTTTTCCTATTCGACGAAAACTGAAGAAAAAGAAGAAAGCCAAGAAAACTGGTAAGCGGTCGTGTTTATTATCCGATGACCCTAAATATCTCATTTTCTTGTCTTGTATGCACAACTGTGGATAGTGATGTGGTGCCTTTCTAGAATCACAAAACCTAAAGTGGGTCAACCAGAAATTTTCTAGTTTGCCTGGGATTGGCAGTCTATAATCAAATAGCTTCATCTGCAGACTGCAGAACTTTGGCCTTGCGACTATTGACCTTGAACGTCCAATTTGGTTGACGGCTGATATACGAATGTCTGTGTCGACGGCTAGATTTAGATATATCCAAACTTACAAAACAAAAACTACACTGAGGGATCCTTTCCGGCGTCCTCTATCGGGTTCTCTCTGATCTCTTGTTGCAAAAAGGGTCACTTTTTAGAGTCCATCTTCCATTGGGTCCTATTCGGCTTTGGGTAAAACAATGTTCAGGTACATGTAACTGGTGAGATTTTTTTGCAACAAAATACCTTACTGTCGTAACGAAACTGAAATACCTTAACTACAGAGTACACCTGTCGCTTTGGATTCATTCAAAATATAAAAAAAACTGCAGCAAGAGAGTAAAACTAAAGCAACGAAAGCAGTCTGATAGTTGGCAAATGTTCACACGTAACCGGTGAAATAAAGGTTTCTTATTAACTTACCTTCACTTACCGTTCCATCTGTCCACGCAAAAATAGTAGCAAATTACACGCCCCCATGCACGTTGGCTTAAGGATAATTAGGTAAGAAATATTGTTGTAATATAGTGCTCACAGGTCTAGAATTACTCAAAACGCGTCATTTCTTCATTTGACAGGTGCCAAAAAGACTGGTGAGACTGAGCATGTGCACAGCGTTTTTCCGTCAATGGCGGACGGAAATTACGAACAACAGATCGAGTTTCGTTTCTGGTCCGAGGTCAGGGAAAAAATCCTCGGCCTAGACGTGAATCTGGGGCTGAGTCTCGAGAACATGACATTAGGACTGCGCAAGCTTCGTTTGAATGCGGTCATAGGCATCCTGTCAGCGAATGGTTTGTGGCTCTGCTGCCTCAGCGTGCTCTACTGGTATACTTCGGCAGGCTACACGAAGGTGAACGCTTACGGTCTGATCTGCGGGGTTCTTTACGGGTTCTCTTTCACCATACAGGTGCTAGGTATGACCACTTACCGTGTCAAAGTCGCCGTGAACTTTCTCGCTAACATGGCGATGGAAGCCGGGCAGCAGATCTGGGTAACGGAATCGACTCGGGCGAAGTTATAATAGCTGGACGAATTCCCGACTTCCCGTAGCAGTGATATTTGTGCGGTTCCGTTTTTGATCGTATTGTGTACATGGTATCGTTTTATGGTAATACTTTATTGTTTCTTTATCTCCGTCTCGGTAGGTGAAACCGGGAACAAGCTACCAATGATACAAATTGCAGCCACACAGACTAAACTGCGATTCAAGAGAGATAATAGGATGGAGAAGGAGTGAATAGTGCAAGCGCCTTACGAGCATCAACGTTGTACACCACCCTGGCGTTTGTCGGCACTCGTGGATTGATCGTGTAGCATACACATATTGCAACGTTTTGAAGCAATGTTATAGCACGGTTTTATGTTAATACAATGTAACCGCAAGGGCGGAGACTTGATATTGGGTTTTGAAAGCTAAAATATTACCTGTTCATTTGCTGATAAAAAAAAAAACAACAACTCATTATTGATTGAAACATTTTTTGTATTTATACGATAGCGGCCAGTATGTTATAAGTGGGGAAATCCTTCTATCAGAAAGACAGCACCTGCTTTCGCATTAACAACAGCCCTGATATGTAGAGAATGTTGGATTGGACAAGGTGTTTCCATCAACCAACACTTATTTCTATATTTATGTTCATCTCATTATATATGATGAGTAAATTAAGCCCTTAGTACACTATAACACGAGATAAATACTGTTTTGATTAATAAACTTCAGTTTAATGAACGATAGGTTGTAAACAGTGGTAGGGGCCTCCGTGGCCGAGGTGGTTTACGTGCCAGCGTGGGACAAGAACTCAGAAGCCTCTCATCAATGCGGTCGCTGTGAGTGCAAGTCCAAACCTTCGTGGGAAGGTCTGGCATCAACCTGCGGATGGTTTTGACTTATCAATGGGCTGGCGCCGGTTTCCTCACACCATAATGTTGGACGCTGTCGTATAAGTGAAATGTTCTTGAGTTCGACGTAAAACATCGATCAAATATGTAAATAAATATTGTGTTCTGTACATCTGGCTAAAACACACAAAAACTGGTCAGTGTGTTCACATCTGTTACACTGTATTGTATGTACGATCGTAGTTACTTCCAGAAACCAATATTGTTGTCATATATCTACATACATGTTTGCGCTGTAACGAGGCACATGACTACACGTTCATTTGAATCACTTTTGTCATGTCCGTTTTGTACGCAGGCAGTGTTTGTGGGCTGTGTGTCTCAGATTCAGGGTGGGTACGGACTGGCGGTGGGGAGGATGTTCTCCCACTGTTATACATGTTATTAGAAGTCCATTACCTAGAAGTATACAACTTCCCTGTAGCTAGTCTCCACGGCACTTTACACTACTCTTCCATCTCTTCACACATTATGTGACGCATCTGCGCAGCCATGTATTTTTTCTCTCTATTGTGCAGCTAACGTTTGAGAAACGGCTGATGCCTGGTGGGATTCAAACGCGGTTATACTGAAATAGACTTCAAAAAATTACAACAATAATATCTTTGATAGAAATTGTTTTAGAGTTGCTTGGAAATATAAAAATAGTCAATGGGTTTATTATAACTGCATACAAACCATGATTATCGAAATCGTAGTTTTCAAACAGGGAGTTTCGGTTTCGAGGTGTGGCCAGTTCTTTTAGCAGCGGTTTACATTTAGATTTCCCATGATTCAGTTCACAATTCCCACCCAAGAGGTTGGCATATTTCTCTACCAGGTGGCGCGAGATTCTACAGATGACGTAATATGTATACTGTGCCGTGGAGACTACCTATAGGGAAGTTGCATACTTCTAGGTACTTTTCTGGACTGAAATTATCTATGTGTATTTTTTTGTGCATGTCAAAGGCATTTTGCTTTGTAATTTTCAAGGAATATATTTGAGTTTAATAAATGTAATAAATCTAAATACAACGACTGAAAATGATTGGCTGCCTTTTCTGTGTTTGTCTAAACCTTATCATCAAAGTTTGATTGGCACTAAAAAGCTGGTAGTTGTAAGAGAATAAAATACTATGTAATAAGTCCAGCTCATGCTGGTTTCCTCTCCTGCCGCAAGTGGGAAGGTCTGTCACCAAAATGCGCACGGTCGTAGGTTTCCCCCGGTCTCCGCCAGGTTTCTTCCCACCATAACGATGGGCGCCGTCGTACAAGTGAAATATTCTTGAGTACGGCGTAAAACACCAATCAAATAAATAAATAAATCAACTGGCATAACTTGTGATAAAAAATGTTCCAAGTACAGCTGAAGGCCATGTGGCTTTGGACTAAACCGCCATACACATAACGACTCGCTTGAGTTTGAGTTTTTTTTTTCTCGCCGAAACGTGAGCTTACGATCCGAGGCAACGATCAAGCTGAGTTGAGTTGCATGCCTAGTTTTAACATTCGTTGACAACATAACCAATATGGTGTGTATATCTGTAAATCACAACTTGCCAAAGGTCAATCGTTTACACCGGCTGCTTTAGTTTCTCTCTCACCATGATCGTATAAGTCAAAAAAAACTTCCTGAGTATTTATCATGCGTCATTCGTGGCAATGGCTGTATCATTCCTGACAAAAGTACCACGCACTTAAAGTAACTAATGGAGAAACTTCTGCATTCGCCGTTTAATACGACGCACAAGCTTCTATCTAGTGATTGATGCAAGCTTTGGTTTTGGTAAAAAAAAAACTATTCATCTCAAACTGCATTATCGTGGAAGCGACAATTTTCGAAACATTGAAAAAATCTCTTTCATTTTAAGTATGTTTTAGGAAATAATTTTCTTATGAAAACCCGGTAAAGCCAAGGGGGTTTGACCGCCTTGTGTCTCTCATCCTTCTGGAAGCATTCTCCTAGATGCGTGAATGTTCAGAAGCTAGATTGTGGGCTCCCTTGACAACAGGTTATGGGTAAACTGACAATCAAGCCATCTTCACTCTTAAATTAAGTGCATTTCATATCACAACACTTTCGCCAAGACGCGTTCGGGTTGAGTAACGTGTTCCTAGGGTGGATATTTTACAATACCCAAATATAAATATGGTGGTTTGAAGCAAAAAGGTTTTTGTATGACGTTGATCTATTTATTTATTTATTTGATTTGAGCTTTTCGCCGAATTCAAGAATATTTCCCCTAGACGACTGTTGCCAACATTATGGTGGGCGGAAAATCCGAGAGAAGCCACAATCACACAGTCTATGTATAGCGGTCATGAACAATCAAATAAATAAATAAATAAATAAATTACAAAGACATATACAACAAAGACAGTAAGACCAGAGCAACCAGAACAGTGCGATAATTGACAAATGGTCACACGTAACTGTTAGAAAACACTGTCTTGTGAAGGAGTTTGTTCCAGTTGTTTATGTAAATGCTTACATCTTAAGAAACTACACGCCCCTAACAATTCTCTAAACACATAGCTTGGACGCTGGTAACACTTAAACATTGTGCCATCTACCAGCTTTGTTAGGAAGTTTTGGAAGTTCTTGAGAAATATGTTTGATTTAGTCAATTTACTCCAGATATGGCTCTTACTTGAACTCAATATTAAGCACAACATAGACAAAACATTTTACAACACAGGTTTTTGATATGTATTCCATGTGTGCTGATAATAACATAATTGTTAATAACTATCTGTTAAGCTGAATATAGTTCGTCTCCGGCCATAAATGGGAAGGCCTTGCAGCAACGTGTGGATGGTCTGCCCGGTTGCCTCCCACCATAATGCTGGGCGCCGTCGTATAAGTGAAATATTCTTAAGAGCGGGGTAAAACACCAGTCAAATAAATCAATAAACAAGTTAACTGTTGCGTTATTCTGAAAAGAAGTCTGTTGGTATGTACATTGTCTGTTTGGCAAAGTATCTAAATCACAGGTCAGGCAGTCACCCGGTAAAAACAATTTCCAATGTCAAATTCCCAAAGACAAGTTTTATTGATAAAAATTCGTTTAAAAAAAGACCATAATCATAATCACTGACTTTAAATAGGCAAAAATTTAAAGAAAAAGATTTACCAGACAATCTTGTCTTCAATGATCGCAATGACAATGATGATGGGGGTATGAGATACTTCACTTGCTTTGCCTTGTACAAGGCTTATTGTAATCAGAGATATGCCAGTTAGACCCGACCTGAAGTGCAGAGCGTTAAGATATCGAGCTCTCTATACAACGTTAACCAGGGCGTAAACTAACTGCCTCAGTTCGAGAGAATGTTTAAGCATGCGTAGCTGAAGTGTTTCCAGCCCTGTAACTCTAACATAGCCGTGTACTTTTGTGCTGTGCAAAAAAAAAAAAAAACAGTTCACCATTCTACAAGTTCACTTGGCAGTCTAAAGGTAGTTCTGATGTGTTTATGTAGTGCACTAAAATATCTTCATTAACCTAGCTTTTAACACACTTAGATGCAGACCCAACTCTTAACGATAACTCTTGGGTAGCAAACGTTATTTATAGTAGGCCTACCGTGCTTCAGTCAATGACTGTTTTCTGTTTTGTTTCTAGTCTTGATTTGTATGTATGTATGTATGCGTTGTAACATTCGTACATGTATACCAACCGCCAGCCAAAATAGTGGCTCCGAGTCAATAATAACAAGGCCAATAATCGAAACTACGTTTAACACAAACTACTGAGGAACTAAGAAAAGTATGAAACTAGAACAGAATCATGCAAAGAGAAACAGTTAAAAGTTGTCAATGAAATATCGAAGACAAATATGGCTTTCATTATGTTTATTCCATTTAAATAATCTGTTTGTAATCAAATTGAACATCACGCACATGTTAAGCACAGTTCTGGCAAATTGTGTGGTAATACTGGCACATCAAAATGACAATGTCAGTGAGTGGAGGTGATACGATAGCTTACATCAGTTTAACCCCTGATGATTAAGCGAACCGATGACTGACGGGACAATGTGCCATTTACACTAGCGCATAACAGTGACTGTGGGCAACAACAAATATCGGTCAATGATCGTTATGCAAGCATGGAGAATAAAAATATAGCAGTGACGACAGTTGGATAGTTGGTAAATGCTCACGTGCAGCCTGTGAAATCCGGCCTGTTGTCAACTTATCTCAGTTAGGGATTTATTCTAGAAGAGCAAATAGGAGCAAACTGTATGCCATGTTCTGTGATATCACTCGCACAGTACTAGACGTCAGTGACCTAGGATTGCTGGGCTTTTATCATATGCAGTAAACAATCACAGGAAAGCAATGAAAAGGGACCAGGGGTCAATTTCACAAAACCATTTCTGAATTTAGTCAAAATTTGAAACACAATTTCAAAGCCTTTTTTGGGGTCCTATACATTCATCACCTCATAAATATTATCATGAGATAAATGCACCAAATTTCAACACCCAATATCAAAACCTAAACCTTGTGACGAAGTTTTCAATTCAGAGGTAAATCAGAAATGGCTTTGTAGAATGGGCTCCAGGAGTAAAATCTCCAAAGCCATTTATAACTGAAGACTAAAATTTGAAAAAAAGATTTCAGAGCTTATTGCTGGGCCTTATTTATTTATTTATTTATTATTTATTTATTTATTTATTTGACTGGTGTTTTACGCTTTACTCAAGAATATTTCACTTATACAACGGCGGCCAGCATTGTAAAGGGTGGAAACCGGGCAGAGCCCGGGGGAAACCCACGACCTTCCGCAGGCTGCTGCAAGACCTTTCCACGTACGGTCGGAGAGGAAGCCAGCATGAGCTGGACTTGAACTCACAGCGACCGCATTGGTGAGAGACTCCTGGGTCATTACGCTGCGCTAGCGCGCTAACCAACTGAGCTGCTGGGCCTTAAGAATTAACATTTTGACCACAGTATCAATGTCATCTTAAGACAACAGTGCCCCAAAATTATACTTCCACTAACAAAAACTAAGTATCGTAAGGAGTACTAAAATTTTGGCATAAGACAAAAATGGCTTTGTGCATTGACGAATTGTTGGTTTATGCAAAAAAAACTAAAATATAAAAGACTACAGTGGTACAAAATACGTGGTGTTGTCTCACCCATATGTTTATGTATGTATGCGTTTGGTTTTACGTCGTGCTTAACAACTTTTCAGACATGTAACGACGAGAAGTCATTAGGTGTGTTTACATAAACTGTGACTTCCTGTGGCATTGCGAGTTCATGCCACTAAATTGCTGCCACCACTGAAGAAGCATGCCGAAGACACCCCTTACATTCACATTATACTGGCACCAGACCAACCAGTCCTGTTTCCTTCCTCTAACCGCTCAGTGTTGAGCCCATGGTTTAGTGATGATTTTCATAAGACTGATCTCGCCATATTTTCCAGTGGTCTGGTATATATATATATATTTATCTCCGTATAAATATCATATTCAATGCGTTATTGGTTACCATCTGGTTAAAAAGTCGAACATTAGTGAGGCTGATTCAAGGTCAAGGTTGGCTATTACCGTATGAATCACAAAAGATGGCCACTTTACGGTAAATAAATTAAAATTTGGCAAATAGAGGCCTAAAGTGTTTCCTCTGGGTACTGAAACATACGTTGCCAGTAAGATAACACCCTACCTTTCCAACAAACCTTAGAACAGTTTTATAGGATCAACACAACAATTCGAATTAGACAAAATGTTTAACTAAGTCAAGAGCGAAATAATAAGCCATTTACCGTATAAGCCTTATTGACAATTAATAAGCAATACCTAGAGGAAAACCATGGCGGTTACTTCCAGAATGAATTACTGTGCGAAATAATTGTCCTCCTGAGCAGAGTCACCGCTTCAGTCCCTTATACATAGTGGGTTCGGCGGTGATAATGAAGATGTTCAAGCATTCGAATTTAGAATATTGCACGAGCTATCGATCAAGGATATGTAAGAATATTTATCAGGATAAAGATTAAGATTATAATTACATTCATTAATAGTAAATATAAAAATAAAAATTGGGTCTTGGGCCCTCCTTATGGTTTACGCGAGGTTTACTTGAAGCTTAGACCGAGGATAATCTCGTAGACGATCTAAAAACTCGTGTAACATTTGAACGATAACTTCATTTCTTAATTTTTAGCACATAGGTAATGGTTGTTTTAGGTAATTGTGTATGATTCGGACATGTAAACAAGAGAGAAGCCGCGGCTACACAAGCGTCGAATTGACCGGTTAAAAAAGGCCGGTTCGAAACCTGCACCATTCAGTTCACCAATTTATGATTGTTAGCATTTAAACTGTTTGAAGCTGGATTTGTAGATTAAACGTTTGAGTCTTCTACAGAGGACACAAACTCGCACCTGTTACATCGCAAACGTTTGAGTCTTCTACAGAGGACACGAACACGCAACATAGGTCTTGTGAAAACGTTTAAGCCCGTCCCGAGCTGGCCTCGAGCCACCAATTTGTGTAACCGCGACTGATGTTACATGCATGTAAAACATTACCTTGGAAAGAGGGAGTTAGATGAGTCGAATGATCTCGAGTTTCGACTCGAAGTGTCGAAAGTGCACATTTGTTCATTTATTTTCATCTCTCCACTGATCGAAGTAAAGTTTCCTTTTTAAACACTTCCTGTTCGACAAAGTCCGCGCCACCCCGCCCTGACAACTGGGACTTCTGGCATTTTGCCAAGGCCACAAGTATCGCGAAAATACACGTACAGGCAATGGCGGAACCCAACACTAGATAAAGATACCAGAATTTGGAATGTTCTTGGAACAAGTACCCGAGAAGAACAGGAAGTACCATTGTGCCCGTGGAAGCGCTCAGAATGAGAAAAGCTGATAGTTTTCCTGACACCCTAAACAACTCCCTCTCAGTCCAAGTGAAGGCTGCGGGAAAGGTAGACGACATTGCTAGACCGACGAATACGGTGCAGATCCACATAGCTGTACTACTGTGCATAGAGGCGAACATAATGCCAACAAGGGCGCCAATCAGTGTTATATAGTTTCCGAAAATCATTTTGTCAGGACCGAGGAAGCGTGCAATTAGGACGGCGAGTCCTCTGCTGACAGCGAAAGCGGCCCAGTAAGCTGACGTCAGAAGGAGACCACTGGGCTTCGTCCAATCAAGCTGCTTAACAGCAAATGTCATCAGGAATCCTGAAAAACAGTCAAAGCTGCCTGCGTAGAGAAATAAGAATGACCCCAGCAAGGCCAGAGCACACATCTTCACTGGTATTTTCATTGTGCTTCTTTGGTGTTGGGTCTCATCACGCTTTTTGGAAATTCGCAGCTGTCGCTTGGTGCAAACGCGAATGAAGAACGGCAATGATGTGGTGAGAATCCAGAGCCCTACGATGAGGTAGGCGTAGTGCACTCGAGTTGAGGTAGGACGGATGTCGCTGTTTAACAATCTGTCAGTAGGACCGGACTCGTTTTGGTAAACATCGTACATATAGACCTGCGCAGGGTCAACGTCATTTCTTGAAAATGAGACGTTAACTCCACGTGAGATATTTCCCTCCAAAAATGACGTCACATCGCTATGGTTACCAACTGGGGACATCACTGAGAGAAATGGTGTTGCAAGCAGTGGCGACAACATGGCGCCAACGGCGAAGGAGAAGTGCAAGGCTTGCATGTACGGACCACTGTCTTTCCCCCAGATTTGCACGGTCCCCGAATTGGAGCCTGTTTACAAAAGAATTGAATTGACTTTAGACTGGAGAAGGAAAAGAGGACTGACATAAAACTTTGGTTATATCCGAAAACTTGCCATGGCTATTTTATTATTTGCAGTGAAGGTGGAGTTTATGGCTGAATTTTCAGAGAGTTGAACATAGACGACAAGTTTAAAGAAACAGACTATAGGCTAGGTTAACCTGTGAATGACACGATGTACATTACATAGAAAAAGGCCAAATAGCAGTGTTGAGTGCGCTTTAGCACGCACGCGCAGAACGACTAATGAAGCTGACAAATAAAAAGCACATAGAGGTGTGTGATACAATATCACAAACTTTGCTTATAGCTGGGACACAGATCAGGAACTCGATTTATTTGCATAGTTTCACTTGTCACAAAGATAGTTACAATACTTTTAAGGTCAGCCATGTGGGGTTGTTCGACCAAAAGTGAAGACATCCCGTACCTTCTAATCTCTAGCCTTCGACATAGCTATCTCGGTTATTAACCGCACATAAGCATCTATGACATGCTTCCTCACTTAAAGCCACTGCTGTGCAAACTACAACGCGCGACCATATCGCAAACACATCGGTTAAAGGCGGGACATTTTACTGCCAGTTTTAATTGTCACATTTGATTGATTGATTGATTTATTTGTTTAACTGCTTGGTGTTTTACGCAAAACTCAAGAAAAGTTCAGTAGTTTTAAAGCCGCCAGCAATATTGTCAGAGGAAACTGGAAAGAGATCGGGGAAACCCTAAACAGTCCACACGCTACTGACAAACTTTCCCACGTATGATCGGAGAGTAAGCCAGCATGAACTAGACTTGAACCCACAGTGACGGCATCGGTGAGAGGCTCATAGGTAAATTATCACACGCCCTTGTATTATCTATTCATTTATTACATATTTCTGTCATTCGTTCATATATACTATATTCAAGCTCAAATTCATCACCGAGAACCTGCCGAAAAGGTTTGACGACTCAACCAGCGACAGCTGGATTTGAACAGGTGTCCTCAAAGGTCAGGTCAAAAATCGCCGCTGGGAGCCCGACGCTTTAGTCACATTAAGACCTATGGAGATGGAATTAATGCACTCTCACGCTTAGGTATCAGTTTACAAATACGCAAAATACAAACGAACTATTGGCAAGCTCAGAAAATGTACGAGTGTGAAGGCGTTTATGATAATATTTACATTGTCAGCGCAATTCAAAGTATATTCAATATACACGTAGTCAATACACCTAGGACCTGGGACGTGACCTAAATTCGTTGACAGATGTTTTGACAAATGTAGAGGGTGAGGGTTGGCTGTGCAAACGGCTGGAGAAAATGCAAAGGAAAAAAAAATATGTCAGATTTGTTTGCCTTGGAAAAGAAGATCTTTTAGCAGAATTTCGCGTCCTTTCAAGCTTGGTTGTGTAAGGCGTTCATGTAAAAACTTGTAAATCTAGTTGTTAGTGGTATTAATAGAGTCGGTTTACAAAGTGAATAAAAACACACAAGCTGAGTCCATATATCCTGTCTTCAGAACGCAAACACGACAGACTAGAGTCTCACCTGGCGTGACTGAAGAGTGACAAGGAAAACTTATGTAACACGATCTTGTTTAAGTATCTCGCAAGGTTTTCCTGAATGCCGTTACCACGAAATTGTAGTGTTTGGAAATCAGATGACATAAAAAAGTATGTAAATGCCGACGTTGTTTAGTGTATACACATACGTAAGGGGAATGGAGAGGTCCTTTTGGTGTTTGGTGTTTTGGGGAGCACAGGGTTTCTGGGGAGACGCTACCATAAAACTGTCTGCCTTTCGTGTCGCACGTGGGAAGATCCGTAGATGGTTGTCTATTCCCCCCGGACTTTGCCCGATTTCCTCCGGCCGTTATGACGGCCGCCTTCATAGAAGTGAATTATCGTCGAATACGACGTGAAACACCAATTAGTGTACATAAATAACTAAACAAATAAATAAATATACAAATAAATGCATAAGGGTGTCTGAAATAGCCATAACTAAGTTCGGAATTTAGGCGCTGCGAAGTTAGATACTTCCCTTTATGTCGTGATGTCGTCGATGGCGGGGGAAATCAGTTCATTTTCACATGGGAGGTAGCATGCATGTACCATAATGAAAATTTTCCACGAAAAATGACCATTATTTCCTGAAATATTTTTAAGAGGATTTCCAAAGATAAATAGGGTAATAAAAGTGGTCTTTGGGAGATAGCTTTTATTATTGTATACTTCCGCTCATGTTTAAACGCAATGGTATGCGCCAACGTGCCGTAAAGCGATGACGTCTCGTCACAAAGGGAGGTAACCACGATGTTGTAACGTCGAAAATACAAAGACCATCATGCAACAAGGGGATGCGTTCGGTCGCGTAAAGCCAGGGGAGACTAATATGAAGGAAAACTGTTATGTCACAGTCTGCAATAGCCTCTGAGTCTGCTACCAGTAGCAGTCAGAACGACCAACGGAACGCATCCACCGCCATGATTTGACCGAAATAAGAAGCCTACAAACACATCTCACTGGAATGGAAGAGAGCTTACCCGTGTCGATCAAGCCAAGAGCGAGGCCTCTCATGGCAAACGCAGCGATCATGGCAATAAAAATGGAGCACCATGGAATGGATATTGTTGACAGGGAGCACAGCACTAAGGCAACCACGAGAAGGAGGTCACGGTTCAAGCGATCGTACAGGAAACCGCTCGCGAGAGTTCCGGCCATGTGACCAGCGGACTGACTGGTGAAGACGCGTGCTGCTTGTTCGACGTTAGTATTAGAGATTATCTGCAGATCAAGAAATGTTGGCCCCAGCAGCCCGATAACGCAACCCTGTCAATGGATAAAGAAAGAGAAAACGAACTCAATGCACATACTCGACTGATTATGATTTCGTTTGATTTGAAAGATGTTTAACGAAGTCCTCAAGAATTTTTTACGAGTAGTAAAATCCGAATTATCCGGAATAAACCACAGACTTTCGCCAGACAGGCTTTCTGACTTAAAACAGCACTTATTTTTTAATAAAAACAATAAAAGCTTGTGTAATAAGCGATATATATCTACATTACTGTGCATACCGTTATCCGGTGAAACAAATCCAATGTCAAATTCCTAAATACCAGTTTTATTAATAAAATTAGCACCACAGTCCCTTAAATGCCTTATCTGTTATGCAGGTATATGTCGTAGCGATTGTAATTTCAGAAAAGCATTTCAGGCAGAAAATGCTTTTTCTGCAGTGTGGATGGACTGAAAGACAATTCACTAAATTCTAACGTATTAGGGGTACATGCTTACCACAGCATTAAACGACGCCAGGTAAAACAGAGTGTGTTTTAGTTTCGATCGGAACTGTTTGTCATGGCGACAGGTTGCCCAACTCAGCTTCTTTTCTTTATGCGTGACGTCCTCAGTCGAAGGCGTCCAGTTTTCTGAGCCATCTATCTTAGTTGTCATTTTGGAAACATGTACTAGAAAAGACGTGAAAAGGTATTATTCATGAGGGTAAAAACACACATCAATGTGCAAACGCCTTGCTGTTTTTATCTGAACACAGACGTCTTATCCATAAACGCGTTACATGTACATGTATATGGTGGGATTAAACACTATTAAACGCATTAAATACGTTTCTGTTAAAACATAGGCCGTCCTTTTTATAACATTGACGTTTTCAGTGAATCATGTCCAACGTTTTCTCCTCAACACTGAAGTTTGAAAGAAAACATGTGACATACCTACTAGAGGAGTCAAATCACAGTTTTTATTTTAACATGTATATGCCTATATGTTTTTGTTGCGCAGACTTCATGACGAGCAGCGCATATGATATATAGACTGTGAAGAGTTCTGTAAAGAGAAAGAACAAAAATAAAACCACTCTAATATGAGTTAGTCCATGTCCCTCTTTTGCCCGCTAAGACTTAGTCTAAGCATAGCATACAAACACCATTCCACGTACGTACAGCGTAGAACATTTTCCTTATAATTTTATCCCTAGACTTTGCAAAGTACACTAGGTATACTACATCTGCCAAGCTATATGATGTTCATATGACGTTATAATAAAAGCCCCATCTATAACCCTCCATGAAAGCTCTGTTGCACGGCGGGTGTGGCTTAAACTATCCAAGTCACCACAAACGTAAACAGCAAAAAATTACAGAACATTCATGTACTAAGGTATGGTAAGCAACACGCTAACACGTGTTTATGTTGTTAAAGTAACATTGAAGTCACATTCATTTAACCGTAGAGCAAAGCTATCGATTTACCTCAGTGGACGTTCCAAATCTTTCCCTCGAGTCTAGCACCGACTGAGAGTAATCTGTTCGGGTTTCCATGTTTTGTTATGACTGAATCGGGTCGGTCACGTGCTCGTCGTGGTGACTCCTATTTTACTTCTCTGTGTGAGGTATGAGGTCACGCGACACTGGGTGAAAGCTGACAGGACCAGTTGAGGCGATGTCTCCACGATTTCGCGTTTCACCTTATATATAGTCCTTAACCTCCAGCCACAGACCGAAGTATGAAGGTGTAAAATCCTTTTCGGGTAGCCCATTGCTGTGTCTGTTACAGATCTGTTACCTTCGTCAAGTTACGTTATATTTTTGTTGAAATACATTTATATCTCTGTCTGTGTGTTTGTCAGTCTGTGTGTATGTGTGTCAGTGCGTTTGTTTGTGTGCAGGTATGGCGGTATCGCTGTGATCTAAATCAAGCCGAAATAGAGAACTGGCCGACAACATGTCCCTGAGCAAAAGCGCAAGTTCCAGTTCAAGTCATATATTATATCTCGGCGAAATAGTAATATATCATTTCTATTGAAACTTTAGCTGCAACAATTTTTAGATTCATCCAGTTGGAACCAGATGAGTCTCGCTAGATGTCCTCCATGTTGTTGTCCACAAGTCGCCCTACCTAACCACAGATTCCAAACAATTCCAGCCTTCCTTATATCAAGTGGAGGGGGGGGGGGGGTCAAGGACAGAAGTGTTTATTTACACTATACCTGAACAGACATAAAAAAAACTTTACTGTGCGTTCAGTATAAAAGACAACAGCATATAGAGTAAAAGTACAGAGTTTAAGACTAGAGCAGCGACGACAGTGTGGTAGCTGTGAAGCGGTTACACGTAACCGTTGAAATACGTCCTCTTGTCGGTTTACCTCGATCAGGGATGTATTCTAACTGTCCATGTAAACGCCTATTTAGTAGCAAATAACTCAGACCTGTAGCACCATGCCATAAACTGAATTAAGGTACAAAATATGGAGTGATATTAACTGCAATATATTAGACGTCACTGGTCTAGGTGTACTCAGAGTGCTGTGTTGTCATGTTATTTAACACACACATTGAAACTATACAAAGTGACCAGGCCTCGAGAATGCTTTGTCCACCAGCACAATCATGTTATATGCAGGAATACATGTATAGTAAGCTGAGACTTCTGACACAAATTCTCAAGCTGAGGGCAGCCTGTGTTTTCTCACAGTTAGGTTCTCGCGCTAACGGCCCACAATCTAAGCGATATCTTCATTATCGCAAGAGCTACGTACCGCTTCAGACAAATCGCTTTCCTGGGTTCATTTATAATAAGGTGCATATGCATGTACGCTAGGGTTTTTACGTCGTACCAATAGCAATTTATCAGCCATCTGACGATGAGGAGTCATTCGGTGTATGTGCATATACTGTGTCTTGTTGTGACAGGGCGTAGGCCTACTGCTAAAGTGCTGCCACATCTGAAGTATCATGTCGAAGACACCATACATGACACTCACCCCGTCATGTTATACAGCCACCAGGTCAGTCAGTACAGCGACAAGAACTGCATGTATTACTAAAGAGGCGGGCCTTGTAACTTCTAGGCCACCGATGTTCAATAATGTATGAGTCTTCGAGCAACCTGTGGATGGTCGTGGGTTTCACCCTGGCTCTAACCGATTTACTCCTACCATAATGTTGGCCGCTGTCGTATAAGTGACATATTCTTGAGTGCGGCGTTAAACACCAATTAAATAAATAAGTCACCACATAAATTTAAAATCATACACGAGTTTTTGATCGCTACAGTTAAATATGTACCCAAAAACCATACCCATTCCTGTTATTTCATAACACTCATCTGTATATATGTAATTACGTAAGCATGGGTTTTCACGTCGGACTTAACAATATTCACTCAGGACGAGGAGATGTGCGGCTAGCCTAATTAAAATATTACGTTGTCTTCTTTTCGTTCAAAATTGAAGTAATCGTCACTAGACAGACAACTTAAAACAATGCATACAATTACTTCCACAGGCATTCAGATATCTGTGGGCTATTCTACTGGTTACAGAAACTCGTCTCAAGAAATTTTGCTACTCTAAACATACCACTGAATATTTGGATAGCTTTTTTATACCCATGACTAAAAATGTCTAAAGTAATGTTTTTTTTTCTAATCCAAACTTTGTTGAATGTCATGTTTTTCTTTCTAATACTGAAGTAATGTTTTCAAAAATTCCCTCCAGCTGTTGGACAAGAGTAAGAAACATGATGTGTTCCTAAACATCACCACTTTGGCCCATAAAATTCATTTTCAAAAAATGCAAGAAAATAATTGAAAATATTTTATGCATAACTTTCAGTCGTCTGTCTGATAAACCTAACCCCATCTTTTAGCTTTCTTTTACCTCAAGCAATTAATTTCAAATATACAGGTGACAGTATTCTGCAGAATTCAGAAAACGATATACGACTTGACGCTTAAGACTTAGACTCTATGGCGAATTTTAATTTGTTGATCAACTTACAATGTGTTACATTTTTAATCCAAATTTTTGTTTTTTGGTCATGTTTTGGGGGTGTAAAGATTTCTAATGGCAAATACAATAAACCCCTAATGGTGAAATGAATTTCCACCATGCAATAACAGACTTTACACAGCACTCACATGAGTTCTTACAAAACTAAGATTTCCTTCGCTTATACAGGTAGGTATATCTTACATGTATATCAATGTAAATATGAACTGGCGGCCTACATGTGGTTGAAGAACAAAGCGTGACCTTCAAAACTCAACCCGGGCGCTTAGATAGTGCTATATTTACCTAGTCTAGTTCTTTCTTATTCCAATCGTTGACAATTTCTTAAGTTACAAGAAAATTTGTCATTGCACACACCCGGAGGAATACTGACCTTCACGTTTTCTACTCACAGGGCTGGGTGTTCAACTACGCATACAAAATGAGCTCAGACTTTAGCCTGAATAAAGTTATCTGGCAGGCTAATATGACTAAAGCGTAGTTCTCGCTTCAGCAGATATCCTCCTGATCCGTAAGAAAACTGGAAATAAACTCATTTATCAAACATAATCTTCAAGATATCTATCTACCTTTGTCGGAGTTGTACATGAATTTAGTGCGGTCCAACCCGAGTCAAGAGGCTTCGTAAATTCTTGTGAATAAATATGGACAAGGTGTCCAGTATATCTGTTGTATATGAATTACAGTCATTGTTAAAGTTAAGAAACTTGGGATAAACGTGTTTGATGGAATAACCTTGACACTCCGGTTTTTGTGAGGTTGACTTAAATTGTCACACAACACACAGCACCTAAACGCGAGGCTTATGCAGGAGGCTTAGGTATAATTTATTAAAGTAATGATAATTTAGAATGTCTAAATCTAAACTATTATCCCTCTTGTCATCGGCGAGATAGGAAACGTTGTGTTAGAAACTGGCCTAGTGATAATTGACCCGGAACGTCCATTCTGGGGGATGGCTGGTGTACGAATGGTGTATGGTGTATTTGCTTTGATTTATTTGTTTAGTTTACTTATTTGATTTGTATTTTGCGACCTACTGAAGAATATTTCACTTATACCTTTAGAGCCCGGGGGAATCTGTTGACCATCTGCACGTAGCTGTCATACCTTCCCACGTTCAGACATGAGCTGAACTTGAACTCACAGTGACCAAATCTGTTTTGACGCGCTTGATTACTGGCTTATTTGATTCGATTAATGGTTTTGGTGCTCAAAAAATTTTCCACTAGTATTATGGGTGCGGGCAACAGGGGTGCCTGGGGTAAACCATCGACCTCTGGTAAGTCACTGAAGAACTTTAACACATGTAGGATATGCACAAACGTGCACACAATATTGGTGAAAAACAACAGGACTTCAACGAGCGTAATATTGGCTGAGGGGTCAGCCCAGCCTGGTCGACCGGTTCATTGTCACCAAGATCCCACAAGCATGCGGTTAGAGCAGTGGCATGAAAGAGTTGGTACACAGGATTCGTATCAATGATTTGCCAGCGTCTATCTACGGAAATTATTCAAGTCTGTAAACAGAATCGTGTTCTTTTTTTTATCCTGATGTTAATATCGTTGTAAAATAATGGGAGATAAATCCTAGGTGTGCTCTTGAATGGTCTGCTTATCTCCCTTGATCATCTGACATTGTCAAGGCACAGCACAGTTTCTAGTGGGAAAAGTTGATTGAGAGAAGTCCGGGGTTTTTGAACCAGCGACTCACCTGTCGCAGAGATCGTGGATGGTCACTAAAGCAAAGCCAGTGGCAGTATGAGATCGATGGTTCAAATCCGCGAATCCACGGAAGCAAATCGTATACGAGGTCGCAACACCAATCACACATGTATGGTGACATCACCAGCTGATGATTGGTGATGCCCCCTGTTGTACGATATCACTCTTGCTAATGCCACCAGCCACGATCTGTCGTGACTGATTGCATCACCTCCCGACTGGTTCTATATCTTTAAACAGTCTTTAGCTGCCCAGCACCAGTATATTTCGAGCAGTTTCTGTCAATCTCCGCTACGACACCCAGACAGGGCATATCACTATGATCTGAGTATCAGTGCCGTCAGTAGGCCTATCATGATCGGTGGGATCTGGTTGCGACTGGTTGTGAATAGCTTGTATCCATCGTTCGAGCGGTCTTCGGCCGCCACCATTGACCGCACGATCCGTCGCTGATCGCCACCACTAGTCGCGCGATCACCCAATGACTGATCTTGTAACTTATTTATTGTATTTCATTGCAGTTTTACAGCGTTCTTAAGAACATTTCAGTTATACCACGGCAGCCAACATTGCGGTGGAAGGAAACTTCACAGAGCCCGTGGGAACGCACGACCATCAGCAGGTTTCTGGAAGGCCTTTTTCACGTACGGCCGGAGGATCTTGTTATTGATTCTTATTTAGTTATTGGTGATTACACGACGACGCGTACCACTAAGTGCACGATTCTGGGCGCCTCATCTTAAAAGTACCTGGTACGGTAAGGCGAAGAATTGGTCCCAGAAAGGTACGATAAGACAGCTAAAATTTTTAAATCTCAGCAAGATTCTATAAATTTCTATATCAGAAGTGCAAAACTTGGTCGATTCACCCATAAAAGTTATACGGCCATATAAGAGATGGTTGCTTACTAATAACCAGCCAAAAACAGGTACAGACAGGTACCCTTTAAAGTACTACAGTATACTACCGAGGTCACTACGGACAACGGTTAGTAGCTCGACAAAGAGTTCGAATCTTTGTGGTTCTTCTTTTCTCATTGGCAACATAGTTTTTGTGGGAGTAAAGATATAGGCTGTCTTGCATTAAAGAAATGTTATCGTGAATTAGAATGGAAAATTGTTAAGCTATGGTTACTTAACGTGTGACCACGATAGTAAAATCATACGTGAATTCAGTTTGAGAATGCATGGGGTCATCTAGCTATCATTAACTTTAAGGTGTACTGCGTAGCGGAAGTATAAGGCTGACCAATTTCTATATATGTATTTCATTGATTGTTGCATTACTGCGTTCCCAAGAATTTTTAAAACAGTTACGTGTGGTGGAATAGCTTTCCCCACTCTGCAGGGTCTAATATAAAACAAAAGATATTTCAGTGTGACTGGAACAGGCTTTCCATTTTCCGATTTTATGATATATACATTGCTTCAGTGTATGCTTGAAGCTTTATAAGTCGCACAAGTCGCTTTATAAGTGTGTTAGTTTCGCTTCTTGAGGTGCACAGTTTCTTGCACTGTTGCCGATTCCTCGCCTTACCATACCATGTACTTTCAACTCTTCCATATTCCCCGGTCTAAAATCAACAACAAGGGCTAAACAAGGAGTCACTATTTCTTAAATGATGTTTATTGCAATATATTTTACGTCAGTGGTCTAGAATACGCGTCTTGTAGATAAGATTGGTGAAAAATTACAAGGACCCATTATATTTTGTAGTGAACAAAACCCTAGTTCCCCAAATTTTCGGCCAACATCCAGTCATTATCAGCTAGAGTGATCTCCCTTGTTCTTATTTACACTGTTATCTAGAGCTTTCGTGGGTTAATTCACTTCGTTTCTATCTCGTCTCCGGATGATGAAGTAAAAAAAAATATACTATTGGCTAAGCCGGAGAGATGTTGGATGTTGGACGAAAGAGTGCATGCATGTGAGGACCTTATCTATATATACTGAAAATAGCAATCCTAAGGGTTGTCTTCTTCACCGCGTTGTAAACAGAAGAAATACAGAATTTCATGATGAAGAGTAGCGCTCTGGGCTCAGTGTCTCAAATGTATATTGTTTTCATACTTGACATTATTTTGATTAATTATTACATTCTTTTAATTATTTTGGGGAATAATTGAGAAACTTCTCTCCCGGACTAGTTTCTTCAACACTGCTCACTGCAAATTTCTGAGGCTCTTAAACACCCAAGTAATTGGGGGTACAGTCAATATTATTAGCGCATTTCACTGGAGTGCTTGTTTTTAGTCGCATGTGTGTAGAATCTTCAAATTCTTTCAGTATTTACCTGAACAATATGAAGATACCATCGAATGTCGTACAAAATGCGATAGTTAACAGACTGATCTATTTATTTGATTGGAATTTCATGCATGTACGCAAGAATATTTTACTTATACGACAGCGATCAACATTATGGTGGTAGGGGAAAAAAACGATAAAGCCATGGCGAAACCCAGGGCCATGAGCAGATTGCTGCAAGACCTCCTCAAATACAACCTGAGGTTAAGCCAGCATGAATTGGAGTTGATCTCACAACGATCGCATTGAGTGAGTGAGTGCTTGGGGTTTAACGTCGTACTGAACAAGTTTTCAGTGATATGACGACAAAGGAATCCTTAGAGTGTATGTAATGTGCCTCTTTGTTGCAGGACGAATTTTCACAGCTCGTTCATCTACTGCACTGAGATGCCCTAACGAAGGCAAATAAGCCGCCCCCGCCAGAGCCATTATACTGATAAGGATCAACCAGTCTTTGCACTCTCTCCTTCATGAACGCGAAGCGGTCTTAGGTGTGACTCGACCCTGAATCTACTGCTCATGAAGCGGACGCTCTGCCAACTGTGCTATCGTGGCAGGTGCGATCGCAATGATCATTGTGCTACGCTAGCACGTTAGCGTATAGGCCAAGGCGGATGACCCAATCACCAAGTGAATGTTACGAACCAGCGACTATGATTTTGCTGTCTGCTTCGAGAGGCGCACAAGGTCGTTCCATGCAGACCCAGTTTCCCCGTCAGTTGATATCCAATAAATACATTGTATATAGCTGAATGTAAACAAGGTTATCCTCCCTGCCGATAAGCTGTGATGAGTTTAGATTTGACCTGTTTATCTATTACCCATATAATAAAGTCGAATAAAGATAAATATATCGGTTATTTATCGGTCAGATGTAGTGAGATTGAGGGAGTGGGAAGAGGGGTAGCCTTCAAAATGAAAAATGGAATGATTTATTGATCTATTGATCTTTCATTGAATGATTTATTGATCTATTGATCTTTCATTGAATGATTTATTGATCTATGAATTATACGGATAGATAGATGAATGTCAGTTACAGATGCGGTCGTTTTCATTGGTGGAGGAAACCGCATGTTGCGCGTGCCGGAAGTAAACCATTGCCGTTTGACAAGCGTTCACTTCATCCATGAATGCCAGAGATTCTGGAGACTCCATCCACACTTATCTACAGGAGCACTATGCTCCATGTAGCAGTTCAGAATCTTGTAGCGAAGACGTGTTTTGTAGTAACCGCTTTTGACGCTGACTGACATCTTCACACATCACGCAGGGCTTGTGAGGGCAACTGATATATCAGATACCATTCGTCAGCTGTGTTAAATTCACAAGTATTGCGTTACGCGATAATCACTTGTACAGTAATGCTTAAAGTCACATACAACGCTTCAAATCTGTAGCTTATCTAATTGGCAGAACATCATGGAATAAAACTGCCTGCATTGTTGTAAAAGCGTATAATACGCCTAAAATTTTCTGAATATTGCTTTAAAATTTTACTCAGAACTTTTCAAGATAGAATTCACCATACCCTGCAGTACTGTGGATATGTAAGTTATGTTCCTTCCGTTTTCTACCCGCGGAGCCAATTGGCTACACATCTCGGGTCAGAGCTAAGAAGAGGATCAAATCTGTGCCATTCATTATGCCCGCCTATTTTTGTCCACCAGTGGAGAATTTTACTGGCGTTTCACCAATCAAATACGCCTGTACAAATGTATGAGTGATCTCAAGTCTTCGTCTAGAAATCTGGTTTTGTTGAGTAATCAATATATTTCTGTAAAGGCTCTTTATATAAATTCATAAAAACACAAACACATTCCGTTAGCCGAAAAAGCGATGGCTGATTAATAACCCGACAAAAATGAATTCTCCCTAAAAAACGCTAATTCTTGGTTCAAACGAGGTACTGTTTTTTAATTTACAGTATGAAAATCGACGTTAACAAGAAAAATATTTTTACCCAATCTTTCATGTATATATTCCTACTTGGTGTTAAAGTTTCGTTTTGGTTAACCCTTGACTTCATGTGTAAAACACAGACTTTATAACTTTTCTTTTTATAAATCAGTTTTTCATATTTTGACAAGTATAAGGTCCATATTTCTGCCACAGTGTCTCGGGCATCCTTCATAGCAGAGTGAACTAATGAATCTATGCGTCGAAACAAACATTCGTATACCAGTCAACCAATAAGGACGTTCCAGGTCAGTAATCTCAAGGCCAGTTCCCACACTACGTAAAACACAAACTACCAAGAACTAAGAAAGTACATACACTACCAAAATAGAACGGAATCATGCAAAGAGAAGCGGTCAACATTTTTCTTTGATGTTGGAAAGACGCCAGGTATGGTCTGGGAAATCAGTATTAAAATCGTGTACCATGCTAGTCTATAAGTTATCGAGAACAAACTATGTATGCGCTTTGTTTGCAATTATTTATGTATCCATTTGGGTGATCTAATTAGCACGATGAATGTAAAGCCCCTAGCCAAGAGGTTAAGCGGAATTAGACACAACACGCAGGATCTAACAAGTGTTACAAGGCGAGATATGTGCACGCCCTATGCAGGATCTTTCGGTATATTGCTGTCCAAGTAAGAGTAAGTTAAACTGTCAAAACTGAAACTATCTCTGTTGTATAGTCTGCAAGTCTAGGGAAGATGTGCCATCTAGCAAGTCTGTGGTTCCCTTTAAATCCAGCGAAGATGCCTTTGCTGTATATGGATTGTTTAAAGCTGGCAGATCGTCAACACATTGTTTAGTGAGTGAGAAATAGATTCTGCATACTGTTGTATTCATATGAGAGCAGGTATTGGTCGACCAAAAGAGGGGCACAATTTGTACCATCGGAGTATCTAAACTCCGATATATGGTATATGGTTTCCCCGAATTTCACGTAGATGTGATTTCACAAATGAGAAATTTAAGTAACTGTTGAATATCTCTGAACACCCTGTGGTTACCGCTGTATGTAGTGGAACTGAAGAAGGCTTTGTTGCATTTGACGTTAATGTAACGGTGACCGTTTTCATTAAATACGGAAACAATCAGTGATGACATTCTATCAGTTAAATCTGTGTGAGGAATGGTAGTACAGTGTATGACTATACTTCTTATGGTGTCTTCGTTAAGTGAGAGGATGTAAGTTTGGTGGAACAGCTTTTTTGACCCCACAATAAAGCAAACTTTCCATGGGAATTTATGCATTTTTGGAATCCAGTAAAATTATGCTGCGTCGATGTGACGGGAAGGCACGAATATGTGCGTGAGAAAGGTTTGATGTTTTTAAATAGTGCCGGCACAGTATAGGTTGTTTTGGAATATGTCGATGCTGCAGCCTTTGTTGTAGCTCCTCAACGAAAACCTGGTAGTAATCATTATTGCAGACAAGTATAATATTATAAGGAGCTTTGCGAAGAACAGGTAGCATCTCTGAGATGATTTTGAATCTTTGCGGTTCTCTTTTTCCTTCTTTGGTAACATACTTTCGTGTGAGTTAAGGTATAGGATGTCTTGCGTTAAATAAATTTTATCCTGAATAAGAAGAGATGATTGTTAAGGTGGCAACTATACCAAAATCACACGGGAATCCTGCTTGACAGTACATTTGTTCGTCTACCATTAACATTAGCATGTGATGCGTAGCGGAATTATAAGGTTTATAAGGTTTATTTTAATTGATCGATGCATCAATGATTGATGCATAATTGAGTGTTCAAAACTTTTGCAGAAGGACACATTTGTGGTGCAGTGATTTTCCTAAGTACATCTTTTCCTACGTAACAGGAATAGAAGAGTATAACAGAATTGAAAAAAGAAATGATCTTACGAGTGCCTGGAACTGTCACTCACATCTAGGGTACGCACGATTAACTGTCCGGAATGTGTTGTGCTATTGTTCCAGAACAGGCGTGAATGGAATAAAAAAGAACTGGAAGATGTGCTACCAAAAAGGCGTAGAAAAGAACTGTTGTTGTAGGTAGCTTCTGATGCGAAAGACCTGACCGACGAACGTGCAGAAATAGTAGGCTCTACAATGATGACTGATGTTTCTCAGAAGTAAGTTTTTATAAACTGTGTTTATCAGATCGGTAAATAATACAAATAATACACAAAGCCTCACAACATAATAATACAAGGATCATGATGGCAATACTTTTCTGATAATAACTGAATGCATTTGGAAACATAGCCTTTTGGTGGCCCAATGTTCGTCGTTTCTGTTTTTCAAAAATGTCTGTAATCTTGTTTTTGAACCAATGATGGGGTTCCGTGAACGGATTTAATACCGGTAGCTTGTTAAGTTTTAGTCTGATACCTTGTTTTGTTCAATTAATACTTTTCATTAACAGTGAATATATATTTTTATGTCCATTTGTAGGAATACGAGATGCTGAATGTTGAAGACATTGTCAGCAAATACAACAACGTGAAGTTTAGATGATTGTTCCGAATGTTTCCACTCATTGAATGACATGCTACAGAGGTATCCAGAACTAAATATTGGTGGAGATAGCGGCAGGGAACCAATTCTAACAAATAAACAGGTTTACATAACATTGCGGTATTTAGGAAGTGTGATAGTGTGATCAAAGTAGCGGACAGGTTTGGAGTCTCTTAATCATTTTATCAACAAAACGTGTAATCGATGGAATTCTGAACAATCTGAAGTCCAAATGCATAGCTTGGCCTGTGAACGTAGCCATGCAATGAATCGTGGAGAATTTCAGTTGGCGTAATGGTTTTCCTGATATCGTTGGGGCTCTGGATGTCACTTACATATCAGTTAGAGCACCAAACAAAAAAACCTTCAGTCAAATGTCAGCAGGAAGAAATACCATTCATTATAACTGCAAGCTGTGTGTGATTCTGATATGATGTTCTTCTATGGCTTTGCAGGATTTCCCGGCAGTTGTCACGATTCAAGGATGTTGAAAAATTCACCGTTGTGGACAAATGGTTTATGCCTTTGTAATGGTAACCATACAATAGTTGACGGAGGACATTCATCTTGCCGCTCGTTGCTTACGCCTTACCGAGACAACGACATTTGACACGTAAACACGTCTAAATCAGGTAGATTTAGACTCATTTTAGACTATATTGATAGTCAGTCTGTAAAGGCTGCTACAGAGATCATTATGGCTGCATGTGTGTTGCACAACATGTATTTACTTCAAAACGACAACATTGAAGAATTCGTGGACAATGATGACCACCCAGATCCTGATTCCCAAATCAATGTTACAAATATAGCCCTACAACAGAACAAAGCGACCGGCCCGGATAGCACAGTTGGTAGAGCGTCTGCTTCGGGACCGGTAGATCCAGGATCAATCGAGTCACACCTAAGACTTTAAAAGAGGAAGTTGTAACTTCCTCGCTTGGCGTTCAGCATGAAGGGGATAGTGCAACCCGATAGTGGTTGACCCGTATCAGTATAATGGATCGTGCGGGGCGGCTTACTTGTCTTCGGTAAGTCGTCTCAGTGAAGCAGCACTAAATAAAAGAGCGGTGGAAATCCGTCCCGCAACAAGGAGGCACATTACACGTGCATTCACCCTAAGGATTCCTTCGTCGACATATGACTGAAAAATTGTTGAGTACGACGTTAAACCGCAAGTACGACGTTAAACCGCAAGCACTCACTCACTCAGAACAAAGCAGAGGTTGTTGGAAAACGAAATTTACTTGCCACAAGATTGTACAAACGTTAGTTTTGAAACATCTGTTTGTCTCTGACTTGTACAAGAGTCTGATCCTATTAAAGTAAAAAGACAGCACCTAACTACCACTCAAAGTATCTTCAAACGGGCATTGATCATTTTTTTAGATTTTCTTCAACCCGGTAAGAGTTAAGTGAGGTTGTACTGGTTATTTTGACCTTAGTAATTGCTTACAAAAGTACATTAGGATTGCTGTACCACTAGATTCATGCTCACTTCCGAAACAAATGGAAATAAATTTAAGCACCATTGAGGCTGATCTGGGCATTCGATTGTCGCTGGATTTTGTGCTTCAATTTTTTGGTGGTTACTTCTAAAATGAGAGCAGTGCTAACCTAGTTATTACGGACACGGACTTTGACTTGAACACGGCGTTTCAGTAATTTTACTGTATTTTATAAAAGAAAAACACGCTTCCCTTGTATGCGACAAAGACAAAGGAGCAAAATTTAAATTAATCATTTCTAATAAATTCGGAGAAAAAATTAATTATTTTTAAGCATTATCTAGTGAGATGCCTATACGGTATGCCACTGTTTGACATAATTTGTGATACTGAGCTTGAATGTTACACGGCTTTTAAATCAACTGGTTTTACTTGTGGTGGTCAGTAAATGGTGCAGACCTGTCCCACAATACCTGTGTAAAGTGGCTACTCGTAACTCTCTCAAAATGATGCTTGATTTAGTAGCTCTGTGTTATCAAATGTCACTTCATGAACTGGTAAAAGAACACGGTAACACGAGGTCGATATGCACGGAGTACTACTACTCACCATACTGACAAGGTGCGAATCCCGCCACTTGCAGTCCACAGTTAGAAATAACAGTTTCGGAAATAAAACCGCCAAATGGCTAAGTGAACTGTACTTTGATGTTATGTCTTCTTTTCGTATTGATCGGATACATGTATAGGGCTTGAATGGAGAAATTTACAGAGGTTCGTCACTCCATGGACAAAAATGTATTTATTTACTTGATTGGTGTCATATACCCTAGTCAAGGATATTTCACTTACTTTATTTCTTCTTATTTTGGGGACACCTGGTCTGCTCTTTTTAACCAGTATATATATATCACGTGGTTAGTCCATCTAACAAACAACATATTCATATCGCTACTTTTCAAAAAAACTGGAGTAGAAATGTAATTCTTTTCTTTCAGCACTGCTAGTATCTGCCCTCAAAAACTGGAAGAAGTAAGGTATACAGTGGTGGGCAGCATTATAATGGGAGGAAACCCCTGAATGTATAAAAAAAATCCATTTAGTGAACAACACAACCCTTTTGCGTGAAGATATAAGCATGAATCTGGGGTACACTCTCAACAATCCGCAGGGTGTTGGCAAATTGTCCCATCTAATGTGCGAACAAAGAATAAGCCAGTCCGACCTGGACTTGAACTCAGAGCGACCGTTTTGGTGGGTGGCTCCTGGTGGTTTGAAGAATATTTCATCCATGTGATGATTTTTACCTCTAGAGGCAACTTGTAAATAGCTATAGTTTTTGGAGACTATTCCAAGTTTGTCACACACTCCAGTTTTCACTGATAGGGCTAGATTTATTGGTGGAAACCAAATGATTTTCAGCACTAAAAATGGCGTTTTCATAAAGATTTAAGAATATAAGAATAACATTATACTTCATTAATTATAAATGAAGAAATTAACACAACTGTGACCAGCATGAATACTTGAATCCATTTCAAATTCTGTAGAAAAGGTATATAGTATTAATATTACAGGCAATAAAGTATATGAAGCTGCTTCACTAAAACAAATATATACTATACATTAAATTACTAATTTTATTGGACGATTAAACACAAAATCTCATAACAATGATTAATGCAGTTGTCTGAGTTTTTTGTGATATAAGTAGATTGTTGTTCTTTTTTTTTAGGTAAACATATTATGAAGTGTCAATAACATTACGTTTCACAGATTAAGATGTTTGGAGGAATCCCACCCCTGAAGTGCAAAATAATTGTCAATACACATATTGGTCTGGTAGGGTTATTACTTGGGGATCTCGCAAAAATAGATTTCAAACGCACCGATTTTTTTTTCACAAGCCGCCACCTTGATTTCACGTGCTGGTCGGACCACACCACCTTTTCCACGGGAACAGCCAGAACATGTGCAGAACAGTGTTCGGTCACATTTGGTTACTGTTCTGACTGCCCTGAACGTCCCGCATAGTCTTCAGCCACATTTGGTTAGTGTTCTGACTGCTCTGAACGTCCCACACAGTCTTCGGTCACATTTGGTTACTGTTCTGACTGCCCTGAACGTCCCGCTTAGTCTTCGGTCACATTTGGTTACTGTTCTGACTGCCCTGAACGTCCCGCATAGTCTTCGGTCACATTTGGTTACTGTTCTGACTACCCTGAGCGTCCCGCATAGTGTTCGGTCACATTTGGTTACTGTTCTGACTGCCCTGAACGTCCCGCATAGTCTTCGGTCACATTTGGTTAGTGTTCTGACTGCCCTGAACGTCCCGCATAGTCTTCGGCCACATTTGGTTACTGTTCTGACTGCTCTGAACGTCCCGCATAGCCTTCGGCCACATTTGGTTACTGTTCTGACTGCCCTGAACGTCCCGCATAGTCTTCGGTCACATTTGGTTACTGTTCTGACTGCCCTGAACGTCCCGCGAAGTCTTCGGCCACATTTGGTTACTGTTCTGACTGCCCTGAACGTCCCGCATAGTGAATCGATCGCACCTCTATATAGTCTAGCTTCTTTAAGTGGATAGATTCATTTCATTTCCTCGCCCAACCATAACTTACAGTCCCTCTACTGACACTATTCGCTGAAGAATATTTTAACATATTTCCCTGGAAGCTTTTTCAAAAGGATAGATAAAATATACGGTCTTATTCGTTCATAAATATTTGTTCATCTTATTCTTACCTTCACTTTATTTCAGTCTAGTTTAGCGCCATACTTAAGATTGTTTCACTTGTATGATGGAGTGCCAGGGACAAACCATCAACCTTTGTACAGTCACTGACAGACATGCACACGTGTGATTTACAAACTTCCGCGCCATATTGGTGAGAAAGGCTGGTCTTCAACGAACGCAAGACTGGCGTCCCTAATGCCTTCTACAGTCCCTTTTTACCTAATATATGCAAATATTGAGAGCATGAAGATCTACAAATGTCCTGCCACAGGCCAGAATTGAACCCAAGCCTCCTCTGTCAGGTTTTGAGAGCCGTGCACTTTCCTGCCCATATAAAAGACTACAACATGTATAGTAAAACAGAGGCAGTGAATAAAGTGTGGTAATTGGCAAGTGGTCACAGCCGTGGAAATCTGGTGTCTTGTCAATTTATTTAACGCCAGGGTTTTATTGTAATGACCCCTAGTACCATGACCTAAGCAGAGATGGCAATAATACATGCAGTTATCTTCATCGCAGTTTAGTAAACGTTATGAACTGGTCTAGATTTAGACACAAATACCCAGACCTCATTATTTAAGATCAAGAGAAGTATATAACCTGAAAGGTCAGATTTTTCTTTGTGATCTAAGCTTTTTTGTTCGTTGATGAAGCTAATTATATGTACAACAGTGGACAATGTACTGGCTAGCAACAAAACTATGGATGACCAAAAGAAATAACTTGTGCCATAGCAAAATCCGTCCGTCTGGTAGAAAAGAACAAATACAGATGTTAAGTAGTATATGCAGCCTAAAATAAAGGTGATACTCTCTGGTCCAAATCCAATGGTGATAGAGAGGACATACACCAGCTACATGGGGTTTCCCAGCCGTACCGAACGTGCGATGGACGTGATATTGTTTATTAAGGTGAACAGAACGCTGTATATGACAGCCGACGGCCATAAAGTCAGGTGAAAATATCTAGACTTTAACAGAATGGTCACGGGGTTATGTTTTCAAGATCGGATTGGATCTTTCAAACAGAGGCTATTCCTGGTGGTTCGGATTCGTTTTTATCGTTTGTGTCCGCCATGTTCAGTGAACGTGTCCGATTTACCTCTCTTCCCAACCATGTTTGTCCTTTAACGGAATATTGAATTGACAGTAACGGATACTAACGTTCTGTCGCAAACTGGTCTTCTGTATTCAACGGGAAACAATCTGATATTTTGATAATTACAACATTTATGTGTAAACATGTGTTGCCAAGGTCATGGTATTAATCGGTATTTTCGGTTTACATGTTGTCGAATTTTAATGTGCACCTCAGATTTTTGTTATCTGTTTAAAATAATGTAGCGAATCTGGTTGGAATCTAGGTGGAAAGCATGAAAATAACTTCCAAAAACAGCTTCCAGTATTTAAGATCGTGATTAAGAGCCACTCACTCTTGGGAAAATGAACACGACATTTGTCTTGTCCCAGACTTTATACGTTTTTACCTTAGCCACTAATTCATTGTTTGTTGTGTCAGTTTATTTCCACATCTGTGTAAAGTTAAAACTTTTCTTCAAATGAACGGCGTATACATTGTAAGCCATTTCAAGTCCAAGTAAAGGTGAAAAAACAGCGCTGAATGCCAGCCCTATACACAGAGGACAGCTAAAATGTTTCATATCTTTCCTCATGAAGGCAGGCAGATGTTGCAGTAAGGACTCCTAGTGCCTGTGTGAGTTCTTTTGTATTTATATAACACAATGAGAAAAACACAACCTTGTAATCAGTCCATACGGTATAGTACACACCAATGGACACCCCCGCAGTTTAATTAACATAATTAAATACATAGATTATAGAGAGCAAAACCAGGGCAGCGACGACAGTGTTACAGCTGGCAAATGGTCACACATAATCGGAGAAATACGATCTCAATTTTACTTCGATCAGGGTTTTATTCTAACTGTTCGAGTAAATGCCCAGTTAGTAGAATATTACACGCCCTTATCTCAAGCAGAATTAAGTAAAAGTAATTGTAATGATATTGTGTTGCAGTTTATGAGACATGCCTGGTCGAGAATAACTAAAAATGCTAGGTCGTCACCACAGTTAATATCCAATAGCATTATAGCACTTGTTTTCTCGACCAAGCTGGCTTGAATTCTCTTTTTGAGATTGGATTTGCTAACTTGATATTGCTACATGAGGGGTGTAAGGAATGTCCCTATTCTTCACAGCTTCGTGCAATGATTTGTTTTTACAGTAATAACCGTGTGTTGTTGGCCTCTCAGACGAATTGAGCATTTAAAATATCACCGTGCAATTTAGCACAGAAAATGAAGACATCAACAAATGCATAGGGATATACTATATTCTCCCACTATGTGCAAAATCCGGCCAGAATCATTACCTATCTACAAGTGCCTAGAACAGCTTATACGATGAAAGTCCTTGGATTTCGTCCAACAAATCGTCTTTTTAGGTGTATGCGCATGCAGAATCACTTTAGGTACTGAAAGTTACACTTTTCTACAGCAGAATATCATCCTATCTTCCAAATAAACCTCACATCATTCTAGGGTCAATGGAACTGTCAGAGTTTGGCAGAATGTACCATTTAATCGTGGGCGTAATTTTGGATCATTTACGGTACACGTGACGGGAGATAATGCAAATGTCGGTGGCAGTGATACGAAACTGTCCCACAAGCATACATCTCTACGACACATATAATATACTTGTCGACGATGATATTCAGCAAACCTTTCACCAAAGCAGTCGGTCACATCTGTTGATGGCGTCGTCTATGAGAGATGAGTTCCTTTTTTTCTCATTTAAACTTGATTCCATTACAGATTTGCTTAAAAAAATACTTTCCTGCCGACTTTCTAACGAAAATGAAAGGTCACTCTGCTCGAACATAAAAAATCCTTTTAAAATAAAAACAAGATAGTGGACGTCTCCGATGAAATGGCAGATTGTGCGTTTCTAGATACCACCAATCAGATATAATTCCTTCTATAAACTGGTTTCAAAAACATTTCAGGCACAGTCCGATATCTAGTATTAAATGTACCTAAAGTGTGTTCATTTACTTCATTGTTTCTTAGCGCCGTATACTCAATAATAGCCAATCACACAAAAGCAATGCAAAGGGACACATCCAGTCTTCTTGATAAGCATCGGCCCTAATTGTTTAAGATCAGGAAAATTATATACGCTGAAGGATCTGGATTTTCTTTATGATCTAAGCTGTTTGTTGATTGACAAAACTAAGGATGTGTACAACAGTGGACAATGTACTTGCCGCTAACAAAACTATGGATGACCAAAAGAAACAACGTGTGCCATAGCAAAATCCGTCTGGAGACAAAATCTTATCATAGAAAACACCGGTGATAAACTGGAAAAAGAGAACAAATACAGATGTTAAGCAGTATATGCAGCCTAAAATAAAGGTGATATTCTCTGGCCCAAATCCGACGGCCATCAAAGAAGACGGGATCGTCAGGCCAACAGAAACGCCAACGCCAAACAAGAAAGTCACGACGTAAAAGCCGATTGCGGTGTAGTTGAGAATCATCAGTGCTATACCTACTACGGTAGATATTGCTCCTGTTAACAACAGTACATAGCGACAGAGGTTGGAGTTGATCTTATCAAACAGTAAACCGAAGCCAACTCTACCGGCGACGATGGTGACAGAGAGGACATACACCAAGTACATGGGGTTTCCCAGCCGTAACGAACGTGCGATGGAAGTGATATTGTTCATTAAGGTGAAAAGAACGCTGTATATGACAGCCGACGGCCATAAAGTCAGGTGAAAATATCTAGACGTTAATAAAATGGTCACGGGGTTAGTTGAGCCATTTGACACCATGTTTTCAGGATCAGATTGGATCTTTCCAACAGAGGCTATTCCTGGTGGTTCGGATTCGTTTTTATCGGTTGTGTCCGCCATGTTCAGTGAACGCGTCCGAGTTACCTCTTTTCCCAACCATTTTTTGGCATCTGCACCGGAAGCCTCTGAGGTCTTGTGGGGGTCCAACAATCTTCTGCGGCGATTTAACGGTATTTTTTCCATACAACATTCCTCTGACACGGTGGTATGGACATGATTTTCTGGTGTATGGATAAGGAAAGTAATTCCGAGAAATGTGGCCTGGCAAAGGAAAACAGTCAGGAAAAATCCTTGGAGGTCTTTAGTAAAGAAGACCTGGCGCAGGCCCCCATAGACAAGTTTTCCAGCAGCCGCGGAGCCCAAGCCTAATCCAACGATCTTGCCCGTGTGACACTTTGAAAGGCGCTCCCCTGACGTTGACGTCAAACGCATACATCCGGCATTCTGGCCGACGTCTGGAAAGAAGCACAATGACTGTGACAATTTGTTTTTGAAGTTGTTTATAAAGTATCAAGGCGATGGTATTTGTCGTAACATATCATAACACTTTAAATGTATAAATGTTATATGTAAACATGGTTTGACATTGTTACGACTGTGACTGCTGATGCGGCAATTCCTAATTGAGTTATAACTAAGACTGTAGCTTGACTAATCTTGGCACGAACTCGCTTGGTGCTTAACATAAGATGAATATGCCGAACACTGGTTGGTTCGGTGCTTCAGGTGTAAACGTTGGTTTCACGCTGTTAGGACATGCAGTAGGACATACGACCGAGGGCGGGTGGTTCGATTCTGAATCCAGTCCTTCAGAGTTTAAGCTACCTGTAACTTAAATCATGTTGAGAGCAACTTGAATCCTCAGAAAAATTAACGACGCAGTGTGAGAGCTGTTCCTTTATTTAATTTATTTATTTGTTTCATTGGTGTACGCTGTATACACAAAAATATTTCACTTATTAGACGACGGCCAGCATCATGGCGAGAGGAAACCCACCAGAGCCCGAGGAAAACCCACGACCATACGCAGGTTTGCTGGAAGACCTTCCTGCAGCCAATGAAGTAAAATAAATATATGGGTGGAAGGAAAACGGAGTTCATGAAGTAAACATACGGTCGCCGGCAAACTTTCCCACAAACGATCGAATAGGACGCCAGCGTGAGGTGGAATTGAACTCACAGCGACCGTGTTAGTGAGAGGCTCCTGGGCCATTATGCTTCAGCAGCGGTCTAAAAAATTCGGTCGTTTCAGTCAATAGGTTTTGATTTTTTGTATTCTTTAGTGGATATACCACAGGAAATTGTATCGAAAACAATTTTTGCTTACTTTTTAAAGTTTTCGTGACTAAATGAAACGCAGGTAGCTTTTTATTTACTGATCTTACTGATAATGTTGTTTAGCAGAAGGTAAATATTTGCACTTTTATTTTCGTTTTTGAATGAAATTTTTTGCGAAGTTTACAAAAATATTTTCTACCGATGCACTGAAGTGGTCCAAAAATCAAGACACAAAATTTAAACATATGACTGCATTTCATCCATTTCAGTAAAATCTATCAACATAAACAATAATTGCTTTGAGTATTATTTTCACTGGTCATTTTACTGATGTTTACTTCAGATCGTTTTGTTATCTATTTGAAATAATGCAGCGAGTCTAGGTGGAAAGTATGAAAATAACTTTCAACAGCTCTCAACAACATTTCAGATCGTGATTAAGGGTCACTTACTCATGAGAAACTGAACGACGCAGACGACACTTGGCCATTGGCTGAAAATTTCCTTGTAAACAACAGCAATCCACATTAGTAGGACGGAACCGGAAGTGGTGACCCAGATAACGAAGTAACCAACAGCGTAACCGAACCTGGCTGTGATGAAGGGTTCGACTAATGACGCTCCCATACCCATCAGTCCAAACACCGACACAAGCTCGACTGTGGAGAGAAAGAAAGCTTTCTGTACGTTGGAACATTTCATCAGTTCTTTTATAAGCAGTAGACCTCAAAAATGCCCAGGCCTCGAGTCACGTGGACGCTTTACAAGATACATGTTCATGAAACGGCACACACAACGAAAGGTATGGTTTTAAGTTAAATGAAAATATCGATGACAAGAAAAAACAATTCAAAAAGAAATCGTTTTTGAGGCATATTTTATATTTCTTCATAACCCCTCTAATTAATGCACATTTTCCGTCAGTGTTCGGAAACAATCGTAAATGACGCTATCGATAAACGTACTTAGACCACCTGATCGGCTTAGCGCCTCCAATTCGGACTCTTTCCCCAACAAAGTTTTTTGCACAGATACTATCGTTGATATCACCACAGTAGACTACTTAATTTCTGGAATGGCTGCAGGGTTCTGAGGAAAGGTGTAGCTTAAAGCCATTTTTACGCCCGAAGAAGAAACGTTTTTTTTTTGCATTTCTGTATGTTAGGCCACGTCATACTCTCCGTATTAAGATATGAAACGAGTCATGTATCCTTTAAGGCCAGCACAAAATTTGCCTTATCTCCGATTTTGTAGATTCACCTTAAAAGCAAAGACTACTCTAAAATACAAATCAGATGAAAGACCGGTAAAAACTGTCCAGAAAAATGGTTGGATTTATTATTATTATTATCATTATTATTATTATAATTGTTACTATTTTATTATTATTATTATTATTATTATTATTATTATTTAGAATTTTTCTAACCGAGTAAAATTGTGTTAAACAATCAGATTCTATGGTGATCTGTTGTGACCCAGAAGAATCAGTTACGTAACATCTATACTCTTTGCCCAAAATAATTTGTTTCACGGTGAAAACAGTGAATGCATTCATAGATCTCCATGTATACGCATTTTGAATGATAAAATGTAGCAGTCTAATGTGTGTCAAGCAGCTAACTTTACGTGACATCGACTTGAGAGCAGGTAGCAGTGTGGTCAGAAAAGGCGACCATTGAATGAAATCTTCAAATGCATTATACTAGGTTAAACAAATTGTAAGAAAAATGAATGTATTTTCCTGGACAGTTTTCAATGGTCTTTCTTCTGATACATGCTTCACTTTAGGTTTTTCTTTGCCTTTAACAATTAATATATTTTTTGGTCACTGTAACAGTCCTGTAAATTTATTTCCGTCCCATTAAGAGTTCAAAACATTTATACGACAATGGTTTATGCATCGCAGTTGGGCATATCGATGAAGGCGAGGATAGCATCGATCGACAAAAGGGTTGTGTCTCCGCAACAAAGGAACAAACCTGGGACTAAGAGTATCTTAATCCTAGAAACAAACAAATAAATCAATAAGGACGCCAGCGAAAGTATTAAGCAATACTGGATCTTATGGAAAAAGCCAATCGTATATCTAAGTCAGTTATAAACAACATAAACAATATTCGTCACAACTGCCTGCTGTTCCTCTTGTGTTCATAGGAAAACATCGGTGTTACCTTAAACTAAGGAAAATTTCTGTATAATGTAAAATATTCCTTGAAACAGGGCCAGAAAGCTATAAATAATTGTGTAATCGAGGACAAAGAAGAATATCACGCAAACGATGAACAAAGACATTGTGTGCATAAATAGAAACATGTCCCCAGAGAAATATTCCAGTGTATTAGGGTAGAAATGAAATTGTCGCCTTACCTTCCGTCTGAGTAAAATTTAACGTTTCCTTCAAAGGAACGGCGTACACGTTGTAGGCCAAGTCAAGTCCAAGTAAAGCTGAACTAACAGCGCTGAACGCCAGTCCTATCCACAAAGGACAGCTGAAATATTTCATATTTTGGCATAAAGGCATCCAAATTTTTGAATGTGAACTGCTTGTGCCGTGTATGTTCTTTTGCATTTATATATTGCAGTGATAAACAAATTCTTGCAATCAAACAAGACTGTCTGATATAAACCATTGGCAACCTCACACATTCAAGCTAAACCTTTTGTTTGCTCGTTGAACGTGGTTTGAATTCTCTTCTTGAGATCCGATTTTTTAAATTAATCTGGCTATATGAGAACTGTAAGGAATGTTACCATTCCTTACAGTAATAACCGTGCGTTGATTGGCTCCCAGACTATTTGAGCGTTTATAGTTCCAACCATGCAATTTCGCAAATAAGACGCATTTCACAAACCTTTGACCAGTCAACCAATCACATCTGCTGATGCAGTCGTCCAGAAAAGATATTTTTTTTAATCAGGAGGGACCATGCATTCATATTTTTCATTTACACTTTGATTTCATTATAGGTTTGCATAAAAAAAAACAAATACTTTTTGTCCGCAAATAAGGCATTCTTCTGTCTGATCATAAAACACCGTTTTGTTATCTGACATGGAAAAAATTTAAAATAGGAAAACATTAGCTTTTTTCACGAACTTGCCATTCATGTCTTAATTAGCCATATGTGCCACCGTTTAGTCTCTAATCCATAATTCAAAAAGCAGCTGAGATAACTCCTGTGAAAATGTAGCGAGTTTCTACATGCCATACAAAAAGTATAATTCTTTCTGTGGACTCCTTTGAAAAAAAAAAACAGCACGCACACAGCCCGATATCTAAAATTAAATACACCCAAACTATATTAATTTATTTATAATTTATTTTTAACGCCACATAAGTCTTGTGGTAGGGCGAGTCCATACGGCCAAAGTGCTGTCGCCACTGAAATATCATGCCGAAGATACTAGACATGACACCAGACCAAGCAGTCCGGTTTTCTTGCCACGACCTCCCAGTGCTAAAAGCCAAGCTAGGAAGCGACAAGTAACATTCTTAAACCTTTTGGTATGACTTGGTCGGTTTTATGTAGTAAAAACCGGGCTTTAAAGGACCAAACATGACCTGGCTAAAACATAATTCAATGTAATGCAGGATCCTCAAGCTTTCTAAAAAGTATTACACGTTATTATTTTAATGAGATTTCACCGAATAGCATATAGAAGAAAATGTCAATACTGCACAAATTGCTGTGAATCGAGGCAGACATCTTGGGATTTTTATCCAATCAAACGCGTTGCTGCTATCCTTCACACATTCACTCCATGAAGTAATATATGATAACACAGAACTACTGCATAAGACATCATTTAGAGATCGTTTACAACAATTTAATTACGTATAGCCGAGGGGCCATTTCACACAATGTTGTGGCACAGGTGTGTACAAGCTGTGTAATATTCAACGACGGTATCACTAATTATGTCAGACAGTAGCATACCGTCTCTGCCCAAACCGCAATTGTCTTTCAAGTAAACCCTAGGCCTACTTACACACTTTACCTAAATTATGCAAATACATTTTTGTCGTTCATTTTACCGTTTAGTGAACTGTTCTAAATAACAAATATCAGTCTGAAAAATTCACTAAAATTCTGAAAAATTTTATGAAAATGAGAAGAAGGCAACTCACCGGACATTAAATCTTATTGTTTAATTTTTTTCCTCAAAGTTTTATGAAAGTTCAACAATTTTATATTTTTTTCCTTTGTCTTTATTGCATGCAAGATATGATTTTTTTCTGTTTTGTTTTATAAAATACAGTAAAATTAATGAAACGCTGTGTTCAAGCCGAGGTGCTTTCTCTGACGTCTGCGATAACCAGGTCAGCACTGCTCTCATCTTAGAAGCCACCACCACAAAACTAAAGCGTAAACTTGAGCGACACTCGAATACCTAGATCAGTCTCAGTCGTGCTTAGGTGTATTTCTATTTATTTCAGAATTGAGCATGAATCTAGTTGTACAACAATCCTATTGTAATTTTGTACACATTTCAAGTGTCAAAATCATTGCACAATCCCTCCGAAGGCTAAATGTACGACATGAACCAGGAAATACCCAGACCGTGTGTCCTGCAGCTAGTCAATTTGTACAGGTTCTCTGGAGTTCCCTGTACATGATACAGTAGGACTATTGTATCAACAATTCAAGCAGAGGAAAAAATGCTTCCGCTGTGTCCAGTTTCCGATAAAACTGTATTTATCACTTAGGCCTTTATCGTTGAAATTCACAATTTTTTCTGCTCTATGTTAGCTTTGTCTATAATGCGTAAAATAACTTCAACGTTAGACATCTAGAGTAAACGTGACGTCACCCTGCTGTCGATAATGGAGTCAAGACATGGGTTAAAAAAATCTACATAAATTTTTAATTTTTAAAGCCGGTTTAAGATACTCTGAATGGTAGTCTTTCATTGGACTTCGGGCTGTCTTGTACTTTAACATCGGCTTAAATGTAATTGTCGTCAATGTTTCCCCCTATCCTAATCTCTTATTATGACTGTCGGGGCCTCCGTGGTCGAGGAGTGTAGTACACCATCAAGGCCCAATCACCTCTCGAGCCATCTCTTGCTACATCTTCGGGCGTACGTGGGAATGACTGCTAGCAGCCTGTGGGAAGTTGTCTGTTTCCCTTGGGCTCTGTCCCGTGTCAAACAATGGTAATGCTGGACGCCGACGTATATTAAGGTGAAATATTCTTGAGCACGGCGTAAAACACCAATAAAAATATAATAAACGATATGACTGTCTGTATATATAGACGATAGCCTCAGGGCAAGTGTTCAACTACTATAACTAGATGTTCCCCGGGGCTCTGCCCGGTTTCCTCCCACCACAACGCTGGCCGCCGTCGTATAAGTGAAACATTCTTGAGTACGGCGTAAAACACCAATCAAGTAAATAAATAAATAAATAAATATAACTAGACGGTTACAACGTATACCCGCATGTGCCATCCGCGGATTTTATGTACGTTGTACATTGTTGGTGACTGCGTCCTTAAATCATTCTTCATACATAGTATACGTAGAACGTTGGTGGCTGTATCACACGATCAGGTTAAATACATCCTATATTCTTGATGGCTGCATCATACCATCAACCTAAATCCATCCTATATTCTTGATGGCTGCATCATACCATCAACCTAAATCCATCCTATATTCTTGATGGCTGCATCATATCATCAGCCTAAATCCATCCTGTATTCTTGATGGCTGCATCACACCATCAACCTAAATCCATCCTATATTCTTGATGGCTGCATCATACCATCAACCTAAATCTATCCTATATTCTTGGTGGCTGCATCATACGATCAGCCTAAATCTGTCCGACATTCTTGGTGGCTGCATCATACGATCATCTTAAATCCATCGTGCTTTGTAGGTGAGTGCATCACACAATCTACGTTAACACATCCTACATTGTTGTTGACTACATCCTGGATTGTTGTTGACTACATCCTACATTGTTGTTGACTACATCATTGTGTGATCATTTACTCACTATTACACTCGTCGCTAATCTCGTTCTACCCTCTGTGCGGTAGACTTTTATATTTTACTGTTAAAACAAGTCCACCTCGTGGATCGTAAGTCAAGGTAGTAAAACACAGCAGCAGATAGCGATCCAGCGAGATGCATAGATAGTTAGGACAGTACGATAAGTAGAACAGTGCTGTCGCCAGGCAAGAAGTTATTGATGTATCGAGATAGCGAGGCGGCGAAACAGCGAGACAGTGAATCGGTGAGGTAGTGAGGTGGCGAAACAGCGAGCTAATAAAAAGGTGAGGTAACGGGATAGCGAAACGAGGTAATGAAGTAGCAATATCATAAAAGTCTTGCTATCTAGCTGCCAAAATTCGCAACTTCGTCGCCTTGCTGCCTCGCTACCACGTATCACCACGTAAGGAGTGTAAGCCAGGCAGCTATAGGTCTGTGCTTCCATAGAATCAGTTGTGCATTTATTTTAAAATGAAAAAAAGAAACAGGAAAACATATATCACTGAGGTGAAAGGCAGCGCAAGCTGTTGCCAGTAAATGTATTTAAAATGTTTATTTTTTTAATACACTAGAAAATGTTTGTATTGTGCAAGAACGGAGAACTGATATAAATGACCTTTCATATTACCAGTCATTTATGATGTTTTAGGACAAAATTCTAATGAACTATGTAATATATTTCAAAATATGTTTCGACTGCTTTTTCAGCTTATAAAACACGTTCTGGTACAATAAAATCCTCTGAGTTCGGCATTAAACCGAACAAGTTAAAAATTAACTGATTCAGAGAAGACTTAGTGCCGTGTAAATAACTGACTGAAATGACTAATTAATGGAAAATATATGGAGATTAGGTTCATAAAGAAGCTTAATTATTGCACAGGTTTTGTTCTTCACGTAATCCATTTATTGTATTTATTTGTTTCATTATGTTTTTATCTAGCCATTAATATCGCTGGCAACATTATTTGGTGATGCCATGCTCATGGAAGGTTGTGTATTGCATTCTTTTGTCTGTTAAGGAAAGGAGTAAAGGGAAAAAAACAAGTTTCAATATTTATTTGTTTATTTATTTGATTAGAGTTTTACGCCGTGTTCAAGAATATTTCACTTGTACGACGGTGGTAAGATGGGAAGAAACCGGGCAGAGCCCGGTGGAAACCCACAACTATCCTCAGGTTGCTGGCAGATCTATCCACGTACGGCCGTAGAGGAACCCATTATGAGTTAGACTTGACCTCACTACCATCGCATTGGTAGGTGGCTTCTGTGTCTTTGCGCCGCGATGGCGGGCTAACGGAGAGCCTCAAGTTTCAATAAGGTAGGGGCCTCCGTGGCTTAGTTAGACCTCCCTTGAGGTCACACTTCCGTTTAAAACGTACGATTTTAGGGGAAATCTGTAGTTCTGTAGATGGGACCTTAGAAAAAGAGTAATGGTATGTTTCGGCGTTAAAGCGGCATAAGCTAGCTGAAGACCTTGTTTTAAGACAGATTTGCATTTTGTAATCTTATTTTGAAAGCCCAGGATAAAGGTTATGCAATTTTTTATCCATAGGAAGGTAATTTCAAAATCCTTGCCCCAAACAGATACAACATACAGCCTTCTCGAACTCTTAAACTGAAAAACACAGACTTCAATAAAAAAATCTGTCAAAATTTCTGTGACTCTCAAAAGCTGATATGTTTTTTTTTAATATTTTGTTGCCTGGAAAATATTTGTTGCTATGTTGACATAACCTACATACTACATGCTTTAATAAGGGAAGTCCCACTTCTCACAGTTTCACGCGTAAAAATCTATTCACGCGTTACGTCATAGTCGCTGTCATGTAACAAGGGAGGTAATTCAGAGCTATTGCTGACCACGGAAGAAAGGATTATGTAACTAATATTATCAACAATGTACAATCGATATTGAGAAATTGACCGGCATAGATAGAACACTTGGTAGAATGTTCGCTTCTGGAGCAGTAGATCCAGGTTCAATCCTGGGTCGAGTCACACCTAAGGAAAGAGACAGTTGTAACTTCCTCGATTGGCGATCAGTATGAAGGGCATAGTGCAACGACTGGTTGACCCGTATCGGTATAAAGGTTCGGCCGGGGCCGCTTAATTGCCTTCTGTAAGGCTTTTCAGTGAAGCAGCACTAGATAAAAGAGCGGTGGAAATTCGTCCTGCAACAATTAGGCACAGTACTTACACTCTAAGGATTCCGTCGTCGTCATATGACTGAAAAATTGTTAAGTACGACGTTAAATCCCAGGCACTCACTCACTCACTCAAAGGAGATATATGTAAATCTCCTGGACGAGATATTTTTTATTTCCGATGTCTTTTGAGGGATTTGAAACAGCTTTGAAACAACTGGCTTTTAAGTTGACCTTGAGGTTATATACACCATGTGTGCGTGTGCGGGCAACTCTCGTGCAAGGACACACAGCCACAGCATACATTCACATATAAGGAGTGTACTGCATGCGTCACGGTTGTATGCACCATTCTCATTCACCTTTGAATAAAGGTCATGCATGACCTTACAGTCAATGTCATGTCCAGCGTGTGTGGACATACGTACTCCTATGTGTATACATTAGGTACAACCACTGTAGTCCTTCCCGTTAGACATACATGTTATACAAGCTTTAGTTCAGTTAAAGATAAATTTGAGACACTGCCAAAAGTAAGTAGAGTTCTTTGACACCCCACTACAAGCAGACATAGCGAGCTGGCAAAACACATCGGGCGTATACTATTTACTAACTATTAATTCAACTTTTTTCACACGAGACAGAATGAGTGAAAGAGAAAAGGCCTATGGCTTAACGCCACGTCCACAATGATCATATTTCAACCATAGCCTTCAAACACTGGTGTTCAGTTTTCCAATATCCTTCTCTGGTCATATCTTATGTTATTCGATGGTATTTATTTACTTGGAGGTTTACTTCGTAGATGTACTGTGGATATTACACACATAGGACAACGGTCAATTTAACAGGCAGTCTTTTGTCTGAGTGAAGCTATAGAAAGTATTCTGTTATTGCAGCAGATTATTCTGTTGAATATAACACAGATATTTCGTTAGATAATTTAAATTAAGGATTCTATTAGACTAACAGACTATTATGCTGAATATAACACATTATCCCGCGTCAGACAAAATACTTAATTTTTCATTGGACAAAAACGATCACGTGGGTAGAGATATATTCTCGAATCAAATATCAAACGACGTCAAATGTCTTCTGCATTTAGTGTGAGGATAACTGTCATCACGTATTTCCGTATCCTGTCAATGAGTAACAATGTAGCTAATAGTATTATGCTATAATATCAGAAGTATTCTATATGTTTTCTATCATCACTCAGAAAAGACTCTGTTAAAATTAAGACTCTGTTAAAATGAAGAGATTATCTTTTTTGAGTGTACCCGACTCACTCGTGATCATTGATCAGCGATGATAACAAACACCGCAGGGGAACCTCAGAATTGCACTGTTATCTAGATCATACATATGTATGAAAATGCTATAAATAAAAATCTGATGTGTACATCATTCATAGTTTCCAATGCAGATATTTCATTACCCATTCCAGAAATGATTATTTCCAAAAGGAAAATGCTAGCAGGCATTTTAAAAGGTCGTGAGTTATACTAACATACAACGACAGCAGTGTGCATATATGGTAATACATTTATGATATTGAAAAGATATTTTCTACTGCAGGATAAATGGCTTATTATTGTTTGAATCTAGTTTCTTGTTAAATCTTGAAGAGCTTTCGTACTCTATATTAGCACACAAATAAAACTTTGAAACGGAGACCCTCGCTCGATCCGGGTTGTAGATCACGGAATGCAGCTTCTTCAATTCAAATGGATGAGATCGTGCTTTCAACTCCAGCTCTTGGTGCTGAGGCTGCCACTTAAAAGGCAGCAATTTTGTCACACATTGCATGTACAAAGAAATTTGTTGTAATATGTTCAAACACAAACTTGAAATACTCAGTGCGCGGATGCCATGCCTGAAGTGCTATCGACGACATCCGCGTTCAAGAATACATGGAACTCTCCCCGAAAACTCCCAAAAATGATCTGGTTGCTCATGAAGCCAGTGTGAGCTGGACTTGAACTCACAGCGACCACATTGGCAAGAGGCTCCTGGGTCACTACGTTTACTTGTAAGGCACAAATTGTGCAGGACTTTAGGTAACACTATTCAAGGTTGAATAAGCTTAGAAGTCTGTAAAATGTTGGCCAACACTACTTTTTGACATCCTCCATTGTTATGGTTTCCATCACCCATTTACCTTATCGCCGTCATGCATGTAAGTGAAATATTTATCATGAAATAAAACTAGAATCCAGACGTCCGAAATATCCCCCTTCCATAAACCATCAATACTAACAATAAAAGAAAGAAGACGAAAAAAAAAATCATAATTAGACCGTCATTATATCATCAAGCATTTAGATGTTTAGATGATATAAAGATATACACATAACGTTCCGGGGAAAATTGTCCATTACTTTGGCAGGAGTTACATGGACAAAATCTGTGTACATGAAAATCCAATATTACATCATGTGACTGCGCGGAAGTAATGGATATAATTAAGCGATTGTAATTAAACGTAAGCACGCGCAAGTTTAGATGAAAGGGAAGATGTATGCTAAGTTTCATGGAAATAGGTTCAGTAATTTAGAACGAGATATACATGAAACACTGACAAAATCTGAATACACGGAAAGCACTATTACACCAGCTGTGCTAGGTGGGTGTAATTATGAAAATAATTACCGGATTTACATTATCCTTAAGTTCCATCAAAATCGGAGACACACGGACGAAATCGTGTCTACAGAGAGACAAACAAACGGGACAAACAGTGTGATTCCTGTATTTATAAAGCTGTGCTGTCTAAGCAGGAATATGCATGCTGGAGAACCATCAGCATACCACGCATAAATTAATGCAGGCTGGACATAGAAATGAATGTAAATCTGAAATTTGCTTTGAAGATACATAATCTGATTACATCTACATTAGGCTGTATTGGCGTCGTTGCGTCGAAAGTCTGGAACTGTCACTTACAGTTTGTTCACGTTTTAGTCGCATTTGAAAGATGAATGTAATGCAGTAACTGAATGCATTAAATGTTTCTTGTTTGCGAAAGCTTATGTTTCCCATGCACCGAAATTATTTCCTTTTGTAAGGTACGTATAGGCATATAGCGTTCGAGCCACATGGGTTTTGACACCCACATTAACAAAAACCGGGAGGAAACCGAGCAGAGCTCAGGGGAATCCCATGACCATACGCAGGTTCCTAGAAGACGTTTCCACGTACAACCGGAAATGAAACTAGAAAGAACGGGTAATAGGCCCTACATGTGTTTTTATAGCTGATATGCATGTTAAGTAACTGGTAGGCATGATATGCGTTAATTGTTATATTTTCTTATTTTACTCCTCGGAAATCAAATACTGTCAATCCAGTCCCTCCCCCGCCACATCCACCCCACACCCCGCTTTTCCATGTTGAAAATGTTCCGCTTCGTCTGTTACGAGTGATATTTTGCAACAGACAGTTGTATATACAGTGCACTTGTACAGATTATCGATCGTCGGCCTGAAGTCATACTGCTTGCCAACCATGACACATTGACATGTTTAAACTGAAAATGACTCTCTACCCTACCCACCCCCACCCACACCACCACACCCACCATCCTCAGTCCACCCCCATGGCGCTCGTTTAGCGTTAGCCCGAGGCCCTTAACGGTCCAGTAACAATTCAGTAGGCTATACATGAATTGTGGCCTGTAACTTTCAGTGGTTGTTTTGGCATTCTGTTAGTACAGGACCCGGCCTATTCATGAAAGATGCAAACGTATATCTAAGCTTATAGTAACTCTCTTCTATCTGTCGGTTGGCCTGTCTGTCGGTCAATTTTTGGGACATCCCTGTCAATCTTTTAACATGGGCCTGTCATTCAATTTTTGGGATATCCCCGTCTATCTTTTAACATGGGCCTGTCAGTTAAAATTTTGACTCCTTATTTTTCAACATTAGCCTAATAAAGCGCAATACGACGAGGATTTCATGTGAGATGTCGAAACTATTGCAAACTCGCCGTTTCTTTTATTACTTTATTTTTTTCTTATTTTTGTTATTATTTATTATTAGGTGGGACCCATAATGTCATGAGACAAATTATTTCCTCCATCCATGCATATACGACTAATGTATACGTTTCTATAAGATGAAGCTTTCAAAATACGTATTATTTGAGGCGAAGAATTTCAAATCCCCTGCATACGGTACGGTAAATATATTCAGAAAGGTACACAGTTTGGAAAAGAAAACAGTGATTCCCATAGGCCTTTACTATATGCCTACAGTGTACAGAGTACTTCTATAGCTATCTTACTTTTTTGTGGCTGGTATTATTCATGTAGGCCTATACATATCATACATTAAACTACCGGTAATATTTTTATAGAGTCGATATGCATACAGATAGGCCAGTATTGTTTTGACAATACAGTTATTATTCGCTCGCTTCTGATCTCGGCCTAAACAGCCTATTCAACGTTTCAGCGATGTAGACATGTACATGTAGGCCTACGTGCCAAGTGGACCTACGTGTTGCCTGGGAAATTGTGAGACCTGTTGAATCATGCGTCAGCTACACTTGAATCACGTGATCAGCTACTTACGCCTATATATCGTAACTCAGCATGCAGGCATGTAGGCCTATATGTTTGCTAGGAAACGAGATTTAATGCTTGTCTTGATTTAAAATTAGGCCTAGAGCAAAAGCAAGTTTAATTGCAGCCGACTAGACACTGATATCGACAGGCTACCAGTAACATTTGTATGCGCTTTATGCATAGAGCAACCTCGCTGTTTGACCTAAGTGCGACCGGCCGGCAATTAAATCACCCGTGTTTACAACGGCTGTCCGAGGGCTACACTGGCAGTGTTGTACGCACGCCTATATAGTAGGCACAAGCCTCAATCAAGCCAAGCTTTGCGGGCAGGGCGGGTTTAAATCCGGGCTGTCGCATAAAATCAGACCATATCCCGTGACCTCATTTCTGTAGTGGTATACAAATTTCTGAGGTCACTGCCGTCGCCTATGACAACCCCCGTCAATCGGGAACACCCGGGTAAGGTAAACAAACGAGCGTTGGCCAGTGTTTCACCTGGTCAAAGTCCGCCAACTGCCGAGTTGGTGGAGATCGCTAAGTTCGCACGAGGGGGTGTGTCATACGTTCATATAGGAAGCCGGCTCGCAGAGGTGGGGAAACTCTGGACTGTGGAGTAAGTTTTAGGGCGAAAACTAGGTTTAGTTACCACCAGTTGATTGCAGGATGGATTGGATTAAGGAATTGAGGGATCCAAAATACACGGCAGCGTTCCAGCAGTGGTGTGGAGTGGTACCTCTCGGCCGGGTTGTGGTCGACAACAACAATTTACAAGATGGAGGTAGTAAGTTCGACGCGGTGAGGCCCAATGGGGTGAAAAACGGTTACCATGCAACAAACGGGTTGAAAGCAAGACCTACAAGACACTCAGGTGAGAACGGAATTCAGGTATCCAATGGACACGTAAAGAGTGTGGAAGATGAAATATGCAAACACAAATATGTTAAGACCAGTGGTGGACTCCAGTACGCCATTTCAAACAAGCCCCTGTATTTGATTTTTCGCCTTGGAGCCCTCATGGGGAACGAGGAGTTCTTTCTTGGATTTTTTCCGTTTTTTCTGTGGAATGTTGACAGTGTCGTGGCTCGCCAAACCATTATCATGTGGTCTTTAACAATGTACCTTGGCCAAGCGGCCAAAGACGTAATTAGATGGCCTAGACCACCCTCTCCACCTGTAGTTCGACTGGAAATAGAGCACAGCGGGGAGCACGGCATGCCGTCAACTCATGCCATGGCGGGCACTGTCATTCCATGCGCACTCTTCCTCCTTATCCACGAAAGATACGAGGTAAATATTTACTTATCATTATGTATATGTCATGACCATGCAGTGCACGTTTGATGAGTAATTGTATCAGGCTTGTAAATATTCTTTATAATATAGTTTGTGTGTGTGTGTGTGGGTGTGTTTTTTTTTGTTTTTTTTTTGCATACAGGTGAATCCACGCATGCACCTGCATGTACAGGTGTTCTGCTTTATGCAAAACTTAGCTGGGTGCAAACTGTAACATTTACGGCGGGACATGCTGGATAACCCCAAGTAGATTCGTAATACTACAGATCAAAATAGATTTGCATAACATGGCTTACCTCAAGACTTATATATAGACTATTCGGTGTGTAAAGCTGAGGTTGCTTTTAGGTGATTGACTGATTGATATCAATTGATTGAAGAAATTACTTTTCACAATGAACGTCAGAGTCCGCAACCAGCAAAAGGCAGCGTCCTTGTTTTTACAACAGCCTATAAAATGATAATTACAAATTTAGGTGAATAAAGGTTAATCTCAGGGCAGGAAATTTGTCCACATCAGGTAACGGTGACAGTGAAAAGGTTGTCTTCATCTCCATTCATTCAAATCACTTTCCTTTTATTTATTTATTTTTTTTTGATGACAATGGGCCTGCAGTTGGATTGCTGAAGTTGACCACATGTATACCTCCAATTTTATATGTTATATATCTTACATGTACATCAATTCTGTTTGAATTTGAAGTTCAAGTGCGTGCAAGGTTTATTGTTCTGGTAATTATTTATTAAGGTCATTCATAATTCATCATTTGTTTTTTCTTTTTTTAATTTCTCCACAATTGGCCATCAGTCGGACACCTAAAGTTTAAAACTAAATCTTATTTTGTTTCCTAAACCAGCTCACTTAAAATTATTAAAATTATTAAGTGGAACCTTGGCTTTCAGAAGAGGCTAACACGCATGGGTGCATTTCATAATGAAGATATCTAAATATATATATACATACATGTATTTATATATATATATATATGAAATGTGACATGATATATGGATGTTCTAATACTGGTGACGTGCAGAACCGCCCCGGGACTGCTGGTGATGCTCTTGACAACATACCTGTGGATGACCTAGCTCTACTTTAGTGCAACCCTCCATGGGGGTATAATTAAGCGAACTAATAGAGTTTTATGAATGAAACACTTGATGTGAACAACTCAACTGAGTTTGCTAATGAAGATGTAAAAAATTTTCATTAAAGGAGTGAAAGAAAAAATTAATTTCTAATAGGGAGTTTTTCTCTGTATGAATTTTTCATTGTTGAACTTTTTCAAAGATATAAATTTTAAGAAGTAACTGTAATTTTTAATCATACTAACTGTTTATCATCAGTTATATGGTTGATGTATCTCAGTAGGAAGCAGTTTAAGGAAGAAAAACAACTAAATTAGTGTTGCTTATCTAGCAACAATTAATGCAATGAAAGTGCTCTAAGTAGGCGGGGTAGTAACCGTAAGTAATTCACGTTGCTTTCATAATTGTCCTTTTTTTTTTTCATATGACTACAATATTAGCAGCATGGATGTTGATCCATAATCATTCATTCATAATTTTTTTTTTTTTTTTTTAAATAATTAACTCAATATATAACTCCAATCAAGTCAACAACATTTCAGCAATATCTTATACTTTCTTAATTAGTTTTCCATTTATTGCAATTTGATCTGATTTGTCTCAATTGTTATGAGTCATATGTATAAGTAAAGAGCTTGTTTAATCCTAAAATCTGACCTGGTACTCAGATAATTTTTCAAATTAGCGCTGCATAATTATTTTTGTTTTTGGTCTATTATCTACCGTCCTACATTAATGTATTGAAGTACTGGCTGTACAGTTGCTGTCCCTTGTTTACATTTATTCTAGTCCATGATAAACTCACATGTCTTACATGTAGATGTCGGTGAACTTTGAAAATGTATACACATGTACCTATTATATATACATGGTGTACTTGTATAGATAAGGACATGTATGTGAGCAGTAAAATTTTCCTCTTGGTTTCTTCTTCCTCTATGGGTCCTGTATGCGTATTCATGTGTCTGGAGCTACCTGTTTAGTACACGCTGAAATCAAAAGTGAGACTCCCCAGTGCTATTCTCCATGATGTGCATGTGCGAAAATGCAAGGTAGTGAAGAGTTTGTCTGGAGGAATGTCAGCTGCAGCAATATGTGGACCTTGGCCCCGCGTGGATAAAAAGCAAGAAACAACAAAATGAGAAACTTTCTCATAATGCTGCCATCCTTTACGAGAGCAGCTGAAATTTACTGAAGGGTTGTGTCGGTATTGTTGGGCTGAATGAATGGTGGTGGGGGATCAAGTGTTTTCATACGGCCAAAAAGCTCAGACAGGTAAAAGGCAAAGACCATGTGGGCGGGATTTTTACCTGCCAGATAGAGTAACTTCTCCACGGCAGCAGTAGGGCTGTGCACCAGGGCTGTTGGTGTCGGTAATGTTATGGCAAGGTCAAGGTTGTGGAAATGGCCAGTGTTGCATGGTACAAAGTCATGTATAAGGTACATGTGTATATACATTTATCTTTGTATATCAATCCTGGTACTTGTATATTGATACATGTATTGATATTTGGGAATTGGACAGAAATTGGTGTTAAGTTGTATTACAAGTTTCCATCAATACAGTTCTCACTTGCAAATGTCTTCTTTTTTTTTTTACCGAAGGTGATAAGTTGTGTAGCATTGACCACAAGGACTTTAATTAACTTTCGATCATACTGATGCTAATGTGAATTTGACACATTTGTATCCGCCAGCAGTGTACATATGCACGTGTTGTGTAAACATGGTGGGCATGAGAAGTATTGACAGCATGTTGTATCATTTACTCAGCATTTCATTGGACAGTCAGCTAGGTTGAGTAAATAAAAACAAACCAGGTGGCCAAAGTTCATCTCATCGGACCTGCACATTTAGGCCTACACATATACAAATCAATCTTCATCATGTGACTAAAAACTGTGAAAGACCACGTAAAACGAAAAGCATGAAGCACACATATTTAGAGGGGACCCAGAGAATTGTAATAGTTCAGACACAAAAGCAGATAAATGCTGGCCATGCCAAGACATTAAAAACATTGAATTCATGGAATTTTCAACTTTATAAATATATTTGCATTTGCTCCCCCAACTTTGTGATACTTTTTTACACCTACCTTCATATGCCTGCATTGTACCGGCCCCGATAACACTGTTGTAGAGCGTCCGGAAGGCGGTAGATCTAATGACATAATGACCCAGGAGCCTCTCACCAGTGCGGCCATTGTGAGTTCATGTCCAGCTCATGCTAGCTTCCTCTCCGGCTGTAAGTGGGAAGGTCTGCCAGCAGCCTGCAGATGGTCGTGGGGTTTCTCCCGGGCTCTGCACGGTTTCCTCCCACCATAAGCTGGCTGCCGTCATATAAGTGAGATATTCTTGAATTCGGCATAAAACACCAATCGAATAAATAAATAAATCAATACTGGGTCAGGGCACACCTAAAACCTTTAAAAAAAGAGGAAGTTGTAACTTTCCCACTTGGCATGCAGCATGAAGAGGATATAGTGCAATAACTGGTTGACCCAAATCAGTATAATGCCTCAGGCGGTGCGGCTTATTTGCCTTCAGTAAGGGTCTCAGTGAAGGAGCACAATATAAAAGAGCAGTGGAAATCCATCCTGCAACAAGTCGGCACATTACCTGCACTCCTTCTTCATTGAATGACTGAAAAATTGTTAAGACGTTAAACCCCAAGCAGTTTTTCACTCACATGCCTGCATGAACTCCTAAAAACAGGAGTTAGGGTAAAGACAACATTGAATTTGGTTTAAAATGAAAAATTGAAATGCTTGAATTTATTTTTCATAGACATGTAGACAGATGAAAAAGTTAAAGAATTGGGGCAGATGCTCTACATGTGTACCTACAGCAAATGTGCATATTTAATAGTTTTGTTGATGAAACTTACCTTTTGAAGAGGGATATGATCTTACCTTCCAAACAAACATCAAAGCACCTTTCTGCAGTAAACAGAAAAGCCGTGTCACACATGTAAGAACAAATTAAGATTATATCACAAAAGACAAATCATGAAAACCTGCAACAAAACACATTTCATATGTTCTGTTTTCTGTGTTCTGTTATCCTTTACAACATTAGACTCTGTGATGACCTGTTGTGAGCATAAACTTACAAGTGACATCAGTTACAAAATGTGTTTATGTTTCAAAATGCATCTAAAGATATACTTTTTAGTTTGACTTTGTTAAAAACTCAGGGCAGATTAACAAACTCGTATATATGATAAGAATTTTTTTCTCCTTCTCTTTAAAAGTGATCTGAAAAGGAACCTGTAGTTTTAGACTTAACAGATATTTATGAATACTGTGGTAGTTGGACACTTCCAAGACTTATTATTTAACACAAATTGAATACAAGCTGGTCTGTAATGTTGCATGCTTAAATGTTATGGAATAACAGACTGTGTGCAGGTTCAAGCACCTGTTTAGAAATCAGAGGACACTTTAGAAGATTGTCAGAGCTCGTGTTGTCCAGTTTTATTCTATTTTTGTTTAAAAAGGGCCTTTTTTTTTGTCAGTAACTGGATTCTCCACAAACCAGAATTAAACTAGATTTAAACCCTGCTGTTCATACATTTACATGTGTATATAGCCTAGCTGATGCTCACGCACTATCCGTGTCCATATATTGTACTGCAGTAAATGTATTAATAAGCTTAAATGTCAGTGTACCATCAAGGCAATAAATGTCATGGTGACCGGATATTGAACTAAACGCAGGCTGAAGTCTTCCTTGGTGGTGTTTGATGGACTCGCCAAAGCTTTGATTGAGATAATCATGGTAAACAACCATTTGTATTAATCCTCTGTTCTCTGCCCTTGCCATGTTTGCCTGATTAAAGGCTGATATGGTGTAAATGTTGCCTGATATCAAAGGTTGATATTGTGTACATGTATGTTGTACACCTCTCCCATATTATGACAGGCATGCATGATTTACAAAGCACAGCCGAATCAATACAACATTTCCATTGTTGCAGCTCAGCTGTGCATACCTGATGCACGCCCATATATTCTTAACTTTCAGGGAAGAAAATCATGAGATCCGATGTTTGCACTCAGAGTGTTGATTATCAGCGGAGTCATTATACTCCGTGGCAGTTAACACTCGATACTAAGTGTAGTACATACAGGTAGCATGGGCCATTTGTACACTCCAATAATAGTGTTGTATAACCTGTAATGAAGGATAGGAGCAGCTTGACTTCTAAATCATAGCCTAGGCTTGTTAAAAAAGTAATATACAGTGTATTAGAGCTGTATATAATTTGTTCCCTATTTTTTCGAATTTTTTGGACACCTGGCCTGCTATTTTTAGCCAGTATACATGAAATTGTAGCAGGAATATTTGATTGGTTGTGGACCATCTCATGAACAACATACTCATATCTTTACTTTTCTAAAAAGGTGGAAAAGAAATTTAATATTCTCCTTTCAGCACTATTAATATCTGTGCTAAAAATTAGAATTTAATAGGGTAATACGTAATTTCATCCTCTTTTGGGACATGTTTAGAGGCATACCGTGCATGTGCATCTTGTCTCTGTCCATGACTTCCAAGTTACCCTGTATAAAGACTGAGAGTTAAGTTGATCTTTAAAAATTGAAAGGCGCTTTTGGAGTTTTTGTGTCTGTGACATCTCACTCTCGGGGCACTTGTTAATTGAATGCCCATGTTAAAATGCAGGATGTGTCAAAAGCTTTACCAGGGGACAGACAGACAGACAGACAGACAGACAAACAGGCGAAGCAAATTTTAATACATGTATGCATAAACCTGCCTTTGGTCACAGCTAATAGTGCATGTAGATCTACAATGCTATGATACAGTGAATATAGATATGGTCCTAACGTTTTCCTGTAAAATTAGGAACTAAAACACATCTTGGAGTCAAAATTTCTTTTTACCCTTTAACTGAGAAAACTGATTTTGCCTAATGGTATTATCTTTTTGTTTTACTTGGCGTTGCTTTTCCCTGCTGAAGATTGTACAGAAGGAGGTAGATAGAACAGCCATGACAGCAGGCTGTATGTATTTTGTATACGTCTGGGTCAGGATGAGACACTGATCTGTTGTAAACACTCAATACATTGTGTGTACATGAAGAGCGTGCATGCAGTCTCTTGTATATATTCACCTCCGTGCCATCCATCCCCCCCCTCCCCCACCCAACCGCCCAGCCTGTCTGTATCTGGCACAGTACATCCAGCCAAAGTACATGCACTTTTTCAGGGTTAGAATGGTAGGTATGGTGTACATAGCCTCTGTAGTCATTACCGTACATGTATCATTATAATCTGAATGGCCTAAAATTGCCTCTATAAATGCATCAAATTCCACATTTTTCCTGATTCCGGATTCCTACTCTTAAGCAGTTATTTGGTCATTTGCTGGTTGTTGGATCACAGCAACTTGAAAAATGTAAATTTCAGCACCAAATGTAATATTTTATGATTTTTTAGGCAGTGATTCCATGAACATGTGATGGCGTTAGCGTTACTGTATAAAAGGTTATTATTAGTCACAAAATATGTGGCCCATGCTTTGACCACTACAAACCTACAAAACACCCAAGCAATACACCCTCGTCCGATTCGGTAAAAATGGAACATGTTTCATTTGCTCTACGTTAACACATGTCAAAGAATGATGAGCAGTCCTTGGAAACACTGCAGCGTATTTATGTAATTCCCCTTATCGGAAGAACTAACGAACGAGCAGTGGCAAACACAATCGCATTTCCACACAGAACAGAGCATTACATACATTTGCCTGTTAAAGGCAATGTTTGGGACAAGGCTTATCCCTGAGGAAGATTGCCCAATGTCTAACCGTGTGTCATTGGCACATTTAATGCACTGAAAGCCCTGAGTTTGTACATGTACCTGCCAGAGGCTCTCAAACCAACCAGAGCTCTGTTATGTTCACTGTGTGCACAGCTTTTTAAATGCCTTTGATTTTGTTCTTCTTCCTGCATCCGGGTTGGTGAAAATCTTCACATAACTATGGCAGGCATGAATGGAGCTATGGGTACAATGGTGTACATTGTGTCTGGATTGGCACACATTCCATGCCACACCCATAGGTTGTATATAGCCTGGATGGTGGGAGGGCTAGTGGGAGGGGGTGTCAGGGAAATTGCCATGAGAGAGATAGGGAAAACAGAGTGAAGACGGGCCACTGATTACAAAATCTGGCTATATGTGCCCACTGATACTGCAAAAATGCACTGTTTCTATTGACTGAATTCATGTCTGTATTAAAGCTAGTAATACGTGAATACATGTATCGCTGATTGGGCGACAGGACTATCTTCATGGGTTGTGGCTATCTTGTAGCTATCATGTAGCTGTCAACTACTTGATTCACTTAGCATGCTTTTAAAAGACGTATACAGTATACAGTTTCCTCAGGAATTGATATTTACTGATGTATAATTGTGTTGCAAAGTGGCCTTGCAATTAGCAATTCTAATAATACCCTAGCAAGAATAGTAACTTGTGAAAGTAATTAGAAAACTGATGAACTGTCAGAACTTCTGCCTCTAAGATGATAGACCTGGGATCAGTCCCAAATCTGGTCATACCAGTGACTTTCAAATTGTTATATGGTGCTTCCTTGCTTGGCACTCAGTACTGAGAGGTTAGAGCAAGGAAACAGCAGTTGTTGTGTCATTATAGCATGATTGGGTGGGGTGTCATGTCTGGTGTCATGAAGTTCAGTATTTTACTTCACAAGAAGACACGTACATGTATAGGTGCACACACAGTGACTCCTTGTCATCATGTGACTGGGAAAAAAAGCATGACCTAAAACACCAAACATAGATACATACAGGTTGGAGTCTTACATTTATGAAAGAGAGGACAACATTGTGCAATTAATATTGTGTGCATGCAAATACCATTTACATGCTCATTTTTATGCATGTAGCATTTTATTTTAACGTACTACTGAGGTGACAGGAGTTATTACTTCTCTAATCCTGATGCCTCATTGAGTGATCCTTGGGTTCTATTGGTCAATATGAATACACGGTCACATGATTTTCTGCAAGACATCACGTACAATAGATCACTCAAGGGAAAGCTACATCACGCTCACGAGGAAATAACCCACGTTCTCGAGGCAGCAGCCATTATGAGCATGTGCGTTTATTCTACTGCAGTTACCTCCATTTGTGTTATGAGGCCTCCGTGGCCGAAGTGGTTAGCACAGTACTTAGTAGTGATCCATGACATGGGTTTTGTAACATTTGCCTCATGAATATTATAATCACAGTAAGGCTCATGCATATGAATATGTATAATACATTATAATTGATTGGACGACATCAAGCTCATGCTGTACGTGGGAAGGTCTGTCAGCAGCCTGTGGATGGTTGTGGGTTTTCTCCGGGCTCTGCCCAGTTTCCTCACACCGTAATGCTGGCAGCCGTCGTTTAAGTGGAATATTCTTGAGTACAGCATAAAACTCCAATCAAATAAATAAATAAATCCATGGACTAGAGATCACAAGGAACATACCATGTCACAAAACATGAGGATAATGGATGCAGTACATGCCAGTTAATTAGAACTGGACTCCAGCACAAATGAGCTGGACATGAATATAAATGTGCGTGTATAAAGTAAAAGACGTAAACTTTTGTTAATCACTTGTAAAATTAACTATTTGGCCAGATTCTCAGAGTCCGTTCATCTCAAAAAGATGTTTTGGGGTTTGTTTGAAAGGTAGCATCGCGTTCTACTTAAATTGTACATTTCAGCACCAGAAGTCCGTTTTTTTTTTACTTGTTTTATGGCCTTTATTTGTAATACAAAGATGGATTGTTTTGGGGAATTTGTAGGCCACATCCCCGTGTGTCATGTAATGAGGCAGTACATGTACATCCATGTATGCATACCTAATGATAGCCATAACACTTCATGGATGCCCCAGGCATAAAACTTCAATGAAAACTTAAACATAGAAGTTGATGTCACGTGTGTTTGAAAATTTTTTCTATGGAGGGTATTTGGGACCACATCTTGGCGTGTGAAAGTAGTTCAAAGTACTTTACAAAGTATTTTATTTTTTTAAGCATTTTGTTGTTGAATGTCACAGCATGCATATTAATTGACAAGTGACACTTGTATTACTGAATTGAAAACTTCATACATTTACATGTGCACATCTGAAATGAGACAACAACATTGTATCCATGTAGGGTAATTTTTGTAAACCTTTAAGTTTTTGTGGAAAGTTAGGTGTTAGTTGGTTGTGAGAGTGCCAAGATTTTCACTTTTATCTGGGTTGGATCAAATCAAGTCAATTCAAGTCAAAATTTATTTCAAGTCATATATATGTAAACAGTGCAACACAATACACTGATTCTGCGGACCACCCTAAATGACCTTAAAAAAGAGCATTTTTGGAAGCAAATAAATATCATGAGATATTACTTCTGGTGCTAAAATTTACATTTTTCAAGGCTTTAGATATCATTCTACCTTCCAATTACCTCTCAAAGCATCTTTTTAAAGTCAGTAGAACTCCCAGAATCTGGGAAAGTGAGCAACTTAGTCATGGGTGAAATTTTAGGTCATGTTATAATGAGGTGCCGTCTAAGTTATTTAAGTCAGTGTACATGTACATGTTTGATATTACATGTGTGCATGTATGTGTACTATTTGATAAATTTGATGTTTGAATTCCAGCTGAGTTAAATGATATATGCGTATGTATTGACCCATTTCTCTGAAAGCCATGTGTTATGTTTGGTGTACATGTATTCCTGGCTAGGTAGAGATAAATTCGAAGCCCACCGAATTTGCCAGTTCTTATTTGCTGTAGGAACAAATATATATCTGTGGCTTGAAGATTGATCTTCAGTTTGTGTTAGGGGGCCTCCATAGCTTAGTTGGTTAGCGTGCTAGCGCAACGTAATGACCCAAGAGCCTGACACCAATGCAGTCGCTGTGAGTTCAAGTCCAGCTCATGCTGGCTTCCTCTGCGGTCGTACGCGGGAAGGTCTGTCAACAACCTATGGATGGTTGTCGGTTCCCCCCGGGCTGTGCCCGTTTTCCTTCCACTATTACGCTGGCCGCCGATGTACAAGTGAAATACTCTAGAGTACGGCGTAAAAAAAAACCAAAGAAATAAATAAATAAAGCAATCGGTTTGTTTCACTTAATACATATTCACGTAGGTATTAGTGAATGTAAAGAGTGCACACTCTTGCCTTAGAGTGATCTCAAGGGAAGTAATTCAGTGGAGGTCTGTTGGAGAGCTGAAAAATGTGTCTTTGGCATCGCACATCCCATGGCCTCTTAAGAATTCCTGATTAAAGGTAGATTTATCAAGCATGTCCTAACAAAATGGCTGTGGTGTTTTAGATCTGTTTCCACTCCTATTCCATACTAACTTATATCATAACGTTTTATTATTTGCAACATTTGTGATTTCAGTTAATAATGTATGGCTACAATGAATATAAACTGGTGTTGATCTGTTTCAGATATCTCCATACCTGTGTGTTACTGCTGCCGTGGTGTGGGCTGTGGTTGTATGCCTCAGTCGGCTGTATCTGGGGGTGCATTCTGTGGCGGTAAGATCCGAGTTCACCAATAACCTTATTCGTGCTCAAATCATATGTTCTAATTTGCTACCGGTAAACATAAGTATCAGGGCGAACATATTAGACGCATGAGGTGTTAGGCGTATGGTGATCTTCTAATACTAATGATAAAGATTAAGTAATGAAATCTGTCTCGGTTTCTCATTAGTCATGTTAGCCCTTTTTGTTATATTTAATGCTCCTCTAAAACATGGGTTTCCTAATTTTTGTCTTTCAATTATAGAGTGAGTGTACTTTTAGTTGAAAAAGATTTCTCGTGCCAGTAAATTTCCAGTTATACATAAGGTCATCATTAAACTGCAGTAACTGAATAATCTGCAGTGCATGTGCAGTAGTTGGTATATTTTCCTTTCACACAATGGAGATTTGGGTGAAAGTTAAAGTGACCATACTGTAATACATGGGTATTACTCATACCTGACATGCTCAACCGTATATTACCAGTTTGCATGACCGAGGTGGTTAGCATGCCAGCACGGTACAGTGACTCAGAAGCCCCTCACCAATGTGGTCATTGTGACTTTAAGTCCATCTTATGGGGGCCTCCACACCGGCCGTACGTGGGACATCTGCCAACAATCTGCAGATGGTAGTTGGTTTCCCCAGGATGCCCAGTTTTCCACCCACCATATTACTGGCTGCCGTCGTATAAGTGAAATATTCTTGAGTCAGGTGTAAAACTCTAATGAGATAAATAAATAAATGAAGTCACTCACAGCAAAGTTTGTGAGAAATTTGTGAAAGGTTAATGGTTTACACCAGGCTTCTTGAATTTTTCCCCCCATCTAAGAGCTCTATGAGTGTAATATTAAAGTCTGCTCACCCAAGAAACTGCCTGTTATATATATTATATTCCTAATAAGTAAAGAAATCTTCACTAAGATATGAAATATCGAGGCAGATAAACTAATAACTATATGCGGTTGCTGTGAGTTCAAGTCCAGCTCATTCTGGCCTCCTCTCCGGCTGTGTATTAAAAGGTCTGGCAACAACCTGCAGATGTTTGTGGGTTTCCCCGTGGGCTGTGCCCGGTTTCCTCCCACTGTAATGCTGCCCGCCGTCGTATAAGTGAAATATTCTTGAGTACAGCGTAAAACACCAATCAAATAGATAAATAAATAATGACTATATGTGCGTGTACCTGTGTTTCAGGATGTTATGTGTGGCATTGGCTCGTCTCTGCTCCTGATGGCCAGCATCTTGCCTTACCTGGGCAAATGTGACTGGTACATTCAAACACATATCTCCTCGCCGTTTGTGCTTTTGGTGCTCAGCCTCGCCCTCTGTACTGTCCTGTACCCAGCCTCTAAGGGATTCTCCTCAAGGTCAAATGCAACGGAGATCTTGGCTGCCTCGGCCGGAACGCTCACTGGCTGCTGGGTTTTACATTACACCGGCATTACCAAAGTCGTGCAAACCGCTGGACTCCACCCAGTCATCTACCCAACTCTAGACTGGGTTGCTTATTCCCTTGTGCGCTTTTCCATTGGGGTGGTCTCATTGGTGACGACATATTTCATCACTGGAAAATTTGCTGCATGGTTAGTTTCCTATATGGTGGGCCTGGAAAAAACTGATAAAAAACACCCATCTGTGATTATCCCTTACAAATTCATCACCTACTACACAATGGGCCTTGTTCTCATGGCGTTGGTGCCAAACATCACCAGATGGTTGGGCATTTGCCGCAGTACCTTCTTCGGAGAAGTTTTATAACAGGATGGTTTAGCATCTGTTGATTCTGTACTGGTCCAGTGTAGTTCATCAGAGGATGTTAATCTAGGCAGGATAATAACTATTGTATGAAACTGCATACAATTGGACTGTTTTTGAAACGACCCTGGCTCACATGTACGAAGCCCACTTAACGGTACGAACATGTGACTACCATGGCAACCAGCAGTGTAGGTATTACGTCGCCATGGTTGTTACGTGCTCGTTACGTTAAGTGGGTTTCGTACAAGTGGGCCCATTTCTGGAGGGATCATCAGGGTTAGAAGGTCAGGATGCAAGTATCGAAGTGTCTTTATCAGGTCCAAGTTACCTTATCGTGGTCATAGAGTCTGTATCAGAATCCTAGTGTCCTGTTCATGATTGGGGGTACCAGCTTGTATGCATCATGACCCGAGCATTCAGATCAGTGCCTGGGTTTGAGAATCAAAACTCGAGTATCACAGTCTAGTGTATGAGGGCGATTAGTCATTATCTGAATATCACGTATCAACTCTGAGAATCCATAAGTCGCTATAAGTTGTATCAAGATCCCCTGATCAGCGTATGTGCCTCAAGCTGTCAAGCCTGAGAATCGCATCACTTAACTTCCGCTTCCAGTTTGTATGCATGAGGAGAACTTTAAATACAGTGTAGGCTTCGTCAGTTCCTGATAATTTGATTGTGCATATCTACATGTGTATTGGTCATCATTCTCTGTTATGGCCAATTTTAAAGCTTTCGAGAGCGTACATGTCTGTTAGCTATCATTGAAAGCGGAAGAAACGCATAAAGGTTAAACTCCATGTTAAAATTAGAAGAGAGATTCACGAGGAATGACTGCAATTAAAAAAAAACCCATTAAACACCGTTATTATCAGCCGATTCAAATGCTTTTGAAACTTTGGATTGTGAGTTGCCCTCTTTGGAACACAGCAAGTATAAGTCACGTCACATGTTTTGCTTTAAACAGTTCATTACAAGATCTTTTCGGCGAATGCATACATTCAGACATTTGAATGTAGAAGTTTAGCGGCCTTTGTGTATGCAGTGGCAATAAACCGGAGGTGACGTCATGTGACGTCATCACAATATGGTCCGAAAAGACCACGGTAGAATCCAAGGTTTAAAATGCATTATAATCGACAGAGACAAATCTAAGAAAGCATTCATCTGACGTATACATGTATATCAAGTTACTTTTTTCCTTGCCTTGAAGTATAGCTGAAGGTGTGACCTGCCTTCCCTGTGACTCTACGAAGTAGTCATCTAGCTTCCCACAGCCAACGTTAGATAGATGTCGGCACAGAAAAGTGGATAAAAAAGCTTACCAACAAATGCTTTATACGGATGCCGATCATTTGTTAGGATTCTTCATGACTTTTACTTGTCTAGGATAAAATCTGGTGTTGAAGTGTGTGCTGAAACGTGGGGGAAGGGGCATTTTATTAGTTGTAATTTTAATCCGCCTGAAAAAGCTTTGCCGCACATGTGACAGATTTGTTCTTACTGCAGAAGTTCCAAATTCAAACAAGGTTAAGAAAACGTTCGGTGTTGTCTGACAGTTGTTTTCAGGAATTCCTGACCTTATCCAACCCAAGTGATAGTATTGTTTCCGATTCCAACTTGAGAAGGCACGAGCATTGTGTACTTGCCTTTGCAGCACCATACTCCATTATAGCGCAAGCGCCGCTCTCTACGTTCACTGAAAGCGAGCGCATAGAGCGGCACGTGGTGCAATTCATGGGAAGTTTGTTACGATTTGTAAGCCTTCAGACTTGTACATGAAAACGCTATGCAGGCAGCATTTGTAAGTAATTTCCGAAAGATAAAGGTAGAGGTCAGGAAAGATTAAGATTAGTCCTAACCGCAAATATTTTCATAAAAAGTGATCAAGGTCCAGACAGTTTCTTATGGTCAGCTGAATTGGTGGACGGGCTGGATTCGAGATCGGTGTTGATGAATACATGTATATGTGCGAGTATTAGTTAGTTTCCTTGACTCAAAAGTGCGTAGAATAATAATGATTTAGCAAAAATGTACATATTGAATGACTAAAGAAACCAATACGTAATCCTGACATTACCTTGTGATTTTTGTCGCTTTACATTGATACTAAGGGAAGAATTGACCTCCAATGACCTACAAATGTGACATAGTTTTATTATTCTTTATGTCTGAGATTTTATGATTGTTCTACATATTGTATAAATTGAGAGATATTTTTGTTACTTTAATATTGTGGTTTCCTGTGTATGTATGCGGCTACTCTTATGTCATAATCCTGTAAATAATAATAGTATGATAAAAAAAAAACCATGATAGTCCATCTACCCCGTCCTCTCTCCCATTTTCCTCTCCCTTGCTTTTCCTGTGCCTATTTCCATTCCGCATTTTCTCAGTAGCCCTTTTACAATTTTCCTGGTTCTACCCTGTTCTACTGTGCTTTCTTTTCCCTGATGTACCTTTCTGCTTCCCATTTTCCGCCCTTGCCCATTTCCCTTTAATATTTCCCTGATATCACCATGTGATGCCCTTTGCTGATCCAATAACTGACCATGTCATTTCTTTATTTTGCCTTTTCTCCATTTTGCCTTTTCTCCAACATCTTGTCTCTTTCACCTCCTCTTATGCTATTCTCCATTTGTCTGCGCCCTATGTCCTATGTTCCCAAAGGTGCCTTAGTCCCTCTTCTCCCCCAGTTCCCCATTCTACCCCGTCCCAACTACCTTCTCTCTTGTATAACCATAAATCTATATATGTATTGATACTTTTTTTCCCAACCATGTGTAATTTCAAAGTATTTGTTATCCTGAGTAGTACACGTAGATACAAAAATCTACTTGTGAACATCGTGACTACTTGTAGACAGGCTGTAACATCTGGAATGTTTAAACCGTCACTGAAAAACCACAAGGCATTTTTTTTAATAGTCAAATACATGTACGGACATGAATGTACATAACATTCGTAGGGCGTTTTTGGTATTTTTGAAGAAAAGCTCCAAATAAAAAAGTGTCGGATATTTACAGGCGAGTTTTTGTTTGAGATCATTATGCAATATTTGTATGATTGTAATATCCAATAATTGACCGTGTCGTTTCTTTGTTTTGCCAGACAAGCCAGTGAGTAATAATCTGACTGTAAACACGTTATCTGCTCTCCTCTATATTCATACAGTCATATTAGTATTTCACAGTGTATAGTTCTGTGTGGCAAAAAAGTGATACCAATGCTGTTGTTTGCTAAGTTTTTGAAATATTTTTCTTCAGATTTTATGGAAATTAAACTCCATTTTATACACCGGTCTGTCCTGGTAGGCGTTGTCCACTTGCTAGTATACGTAAACGTTTTGTCTTTTCCATTATATCTTCATAACCGCTTCTCTTAGAGCCGTGAAATTTCACATTTTTTTTTTATCTTCAGCACCCAAGCATAAGCCACCTGGCGAGCAATAATATCCCTTCAAAATTTACAGTTATCTGTCTTTTTTACAGCTTTAACATTTACACAAATACGCCCTCATTTGTGATGTAATGATTTTTGATCAAGAGTGTGTTTCAATAATTGTTCGATTTGAAGCAGGTTGATCCAGTGTAGTTTTGATTATCGACCAGCTTATGACCACTGGCATTCTGCCGAGGGTATAGTTCTGACTTTTTTTTCAGTTCTGTTCATGAAATACCGCAAACCGTGAGTCATTTTTTTAGATTAAAAAAGTCACATAATTCTTCTATGACATAATAGCTCAGTCACGGAATCATTGGCGGAGCTAACGGGTATTCCAGATCTTTCAAGGTTTCATATTGTTTAGAATTGTTTTGTGTATAGACTTTGGTGGAATCGGAAGCGTTTGAGTTGTATGTACGTATACATATACCTGTGAAGGTGCACATGGAAGCGCTTGTGCCAAATTAAGCGCACAGGGCGCTATTTCGTGGTATACATTATGTGCATACAATTTATATTTTTTGCTTTAAAAATAAACTTTGAATGCTTGTAATGGAAGCCACCTTATTCCCTCATCGGATAACCCCTTTATACAATATTCTGGGAGACTGCTAGATTGAACCCTCTCCACCTGGCCAACCAGCAGTTCCCCTACTTTTTTTTACTTTATTATGCTATTAGAAATTTTATTGCAAGTTCCATATTGCTATGTTGTGAGGTCAGTTTTCATGTTCAGAGTTTGGAAGTGTTTAAGATCTATTTTACTTTGTTAAGTTGGGTTTTTTTTTTTTGTTTTTTCTTTTTTTTTTTTTAGACAAATGGCACTTGCAATCAAAGATGGGCTTGTTAAAGTTAGGGAGAGTTGTCTACGTCGGCCAACCAAAGTTTGCATGACTCAGGTACACAGTTAACGTGCTTTTTTGCCATCGTTACATTTTTGGTGATGAAAATGAATAGAAGCATCAGCTTTAAAGTGTAGTTGTGCAATAATTGTGTACAAAATCAAATAGCGCGTTTGACGTTTTCTTGGCAAAGTGCAACACAGTACTGACTCCTGTTCCAGATTATAACTTGTATGCATAATACGAAATATACAACTGACGTATTGTAAACGCTGCTTTCAGTAAAGGTCTATGTTTCGTCATGAAGTGATAAATCAGTTTTATGCAGTCGAAGGCAATATTCCAAATTGATGTTCATCGATATGTCCTACTTGAGGTACACCTTAAATCACGATCATGATTTACACAACTTACTTATGAAAATTTTAACCAAGCTGTTATATTCATTTATGTCAAATTTTTCGTACATCTTAGCCCATGTAGGTTGTTTACAGTTCCATTAAAGAAATGTTAAAGAACATTTGTCTGATTGATCTTTCAAACGGGCGGGTAACCCAGCTAGATGCTTGCGCATGCTTGCATGTGAAGAAATACGTTCAGTTTACCTACAGTGCCTTTCAGATATCCCCAGATGCCTTGTGAAAAATCCTTTTTAACAATATAATGTTGATTACTTTATTTTCTTTTTACAATGGTTCTTTACACTTCTGTTTGGATACTGATGATTGTGGATAATTCTTCGTGGATAATTCATACAAATTCCCATAGTTTTCGCTAGAGCCTGCTGAAAACTGCGAAGTTTGTGTATTGAATTTACAGATGTTTGCCTCTAATAAAAGATTCTTTTCTCAGAAATTCCGTTTCATGGTCCTCGATTGTTTTTGTCCATGGGTATTTTCCCCTTTCAATAATTACGCTTCCTGGTGCGTAGTTAGCGTGCTAGCGCGGTGCAATGACCCAGGAGCATATTAGTAATGCGGTTGCTGTGAGTTCAAGTCCAGCTCATGCTGGCTTTCTCTCCGGTCGTACTTGGGAAGGTCTGTCATCAGCATACGGATGGTCGTGGGTTTTACACGATTGTACATGTAAATTGCACATACATACACACATACATACAACTCTTTAATTAAGCTTCCAAAACAGCACAACAATTAGTGTGTAATGAAAAAAATATAACGTGTGAGGAGTTTATACTATATAAATCCCCATGACGAGATGCGGGCTCAATTTCGGTCGTGGACAGGAAATGGGTGGATACATACAAGGATATACATATACACGACTGGTTTAAAAAGCATTCCTTCAGTGTGCCGACACCTCTATATATTTCTTAATACTCAGGAAAATTCACTATATATATATATATATATATATATATCGGTCAGCATTATGGTTAGAGAAAAGCGGGCAGATCCCGGGGAAAACCTAGGACTATCAGTACCTTGCTGGCAAACCTTCCCACGTACGACGGGACAGGAAGCCAGCATGAGTTGGACTGGAACTCACAGCGATCACATTAGTGAGGAGCTCCTGGGTGATTGTATTGCGCTTTTAGATCTACAGCACAGGTTGTTGGTCTGTAAATATACATCTTAAATTGCATGTAGAGTCGACCATATTTTTCATGGCCATCTTATTTCACCCAAGAAACAAGAAACATCGGTGAATCGCACAAATTTGCACTTGATTGGCCAGATCGAGACACAAAGACAGCTTATCCATTGAAACTGACATTATATTCTGTTTTTTTTCCTCAGTTTTCGTTGATTTCTGTCTAATCAAGTTTAAATGAATTGATGACTTTCAAGTCTACGTGTACCTGAATAGGTGTATGGGCTGGAAGGATGTTCATAGCATCAAAAAAGTAACTTCCTCGCTAGGCGTTCAGCATGAAGGGAATAGTGCTACGACTGGTTGACACGTATCAATATAATGGCTTGGGCGGGGCGGCTTACTTGCCTTCGGTAAGTCGTTTCCGGTCAAGCAGCACTAGGTAAAAGAGCGCTGGAAATCCGGCCTGCAACAAGGAGGCACATTACATGCACTTTAAGGATTCCTTAATCAATCCTCCATTCTTGCCAAGATGGCCAAGAAACTGCGACGAGACTACAGTGTGTGTGTGTTTGGGCAACAATTAGAAAAGAGACGACCAGGTGTCTATAAAATAGCTGTTCCGCGTATACATCGAGCTGCGTATATGAACCTGCAGTAGCTGTGGGCATGTCTCAATGGGCCAGGCGGACAAATGTCCACCGCAGCAATGAGCAAAAAGTCTATAAATCGATTGGCTGATTTCGTCTCCAAGGGCAACAGGGCGCGATAGAAAGATAACAGGCTCCAGGCCTCGGAGGCCGAACCACGTGACGGATGCGTCCAATTCTTGACGTATATATCATAAAAGTAAATTGCTGCAGAAATGTTTGCTCACGTGTACTGAGATATTATACGATGATGACCCGATCTGTTGCCTGGTTGCTCTGGTTTTTCCCAGGGGATTTCCATTTGATCAGGCTTTAGATACCTCAGTAATTAATGTGAACAGGCAATCTATAATATTGCAACATGTATTGCCGCAGGAGCTACTATTACAGACAATATAGAGCCTATTTATTTGTAGACTTCATCATACAGGAGGTTGGATGACAAATCCTGATAGGTGTATAGGTTTTGATTTATATTTGATTGTATACTGTTGTTTAGCGCAATGTTGAAGGATTTTGCACTTCAAACCTACCAGTTAGTTTTGTGGGCGGAGAAAACCAGAGAGAAGGTTGGAGGTGCGTCACAAAAGTGCAATTGTTGAGCTGTAAACCAAAAAAAAAAAAACTTTGTTACGTTAGGCACATACCCTCTCTTTATGTAAGGTATGAGCAAACATGATTTTGACCTGAAGCAATTTTTTTATTGGATGCTGATTAAATAGATCCGCGCGAGGACAATATGGAATTGTGAGGCTAAGCTTAAACAAGCCTACACATGCATCGCTCAGACTCCAAAGGTCAAGCTTGTCTAGTGAGGACGGTGATGTAAATCGAGTTAAGAGAGTGGCGCATGCGCTGAAAGGAGCATGGAATATTGTACTTGTTCATCTTAATTACAAGCATTTTTTTCTGTGTTGGCGCAGAGAGCGAGATGTGGCTATATTCATCCACCCTCATTGTTCATAAAGGTATCACGTTTCTTATTGTATTGTTACAAACATGGCAATTAAAGAATAACCGAATAACCGAAACCAAGCATCTGTCGTTAGGTGGAAATTTTCATTCATCTCTTTTTAGTATAGAGCAACCTGCAGATGGTGGTGGGTTTCCCCCAGGTTCTGCCCGGTTTCCTCCCAACATAATGCTGGCAGCCGTCGTATAAGTGAAATATTCTTGAGTATGGCGTAAAACACCAATCAAATAAATTGATAAATAAATAAAATCTTAGTAAAGAAACACGATGTATGCATATAATTAAGTGTAATTTTTCAATGCACAAACCGGGCCCCGATAGCACAGTTGTTAGAGCGTCCGCTACGGAAGCGGTAGGTCCAGGGTCAATCCTGACTCGAGTCACACCTAACACATGTGAAGGGAATAGTGGAACGACTGGTTGACCCGTATCAGTATAATGGCTCGGGCGGGGCCCATTACTTGCCTTCGGTAAGGCGTCTCAGTGAAGCAGCACTAGATAAAATAGCGGTGGAAATCCGATCGCTGGGCGCCCGGCAGTGGGAAGGTCTATCAGCAACCTGCGGATGGTCGTGTGTTTCCCCCGGGCTCTACCCGGTTTCCTCCAACCATAATGCTGGCCGCCGTGGTATAAGTAAAATATTCTTGAGTATGATAAATAAATAAATCCAATCGCTGGGACACACGAGATGTGGGTTCAATCAAGACCTTTGATAATTTGTGGATTTTCTTCTCTCATTTTCTTTTCTCGTGGTGTTTTGGTGACACTAAGCTGCCGACAGCACACGCAAGGTCGTTTGCTCAGTCTATCGTTCATAAAAGCCGACATTTCTCCCATCAATACGGTGTACACATCTGTAAATCATACTTGAGAAAGTTCATCAATAAGTAACCCAAGATCATGGTTTACCCCAGTTTCCTCCACTCTCAAAACTGACCGCCATCGTGGGAGAGGAATATTCTTGAATATAGTGTATAACCACAAAATGAATAATTGTATAATGCTCAACATGTGTTTCCAAAACCTACAAAAATACAGCATGCACCCAGAGGGTTATGTTCAACTTGTCTATCAACTCATATTGGGAACGATTTTCTCAAAAGAGAAAAAAATATTTAAACATGATTTGGATCCCTGTAGCCAATTGGATATGACTCAGTTTTGCAACAATTTAATTCGACATAAATATTGAGTTAAAATGTAGAACAGAGTAGAGTAATTTCTACTAGTTATTATATTATCATTTGTCATGTCTGAATCAACTGTGAACAAAAAGTAAGTATACCTGACCAATTAGCCAAGCATGGCCTTGTATTTCCTATACATGTATCTTAGTTGACTCTTTTACGCTAATGCTACTCTTCACACCAGTAATCCTGTCCAGCTACTCCTACCCCAGTTCAGCCCAGTCTAGCTGTGTGTATACATATTTATATTTGTTTATTCAGTAATTGAGCACGCCAGCGCGGCACAGTGACCCATGAGCCTCTCACAAACGCGGTCGCCATGAGTTCAAGTCCAGCTCATGCTGCCATCCTCTCCGGCTGTACGTCGGAAAGACTGCCAACAACCTGCGGATGAAGGTTTCCTCCCAATGCTGGCAGCCGTCGTATAAGTAAAATATTCTTGAGTACGGCGTAAAACACCAATAAATAAATAAATAAATTTTTCAATAACCGGTTTCTATTTATTTTTCGAAGTTTACTGGAAATGACTTGTTCGAAGTTCAATAACGTGCATGTAATTTCAATGAACTGTCTGACGTACATCACCTTCATGGACAGAAAAATAATACAAATTATACAAATTACCCCCTCCACCTCCCCTCCCCCTCCCCTCCCCCTAACTCAGAAACCTGAAAACTCACCAAGTCGAATTTAGCCGAATATCAGCCCGTTGCTTGAGAGTAATTTTTAACATATAACTGTTTACGTTGAAGCGTCAGGATGGAAGACAATGGGCTGATTCTCCCGCTTTCGAACACTAGGTCATCTAAAAAAACTCGTCACAGATTTCTGTGTGAAGATCAAATCGCGCTTCATGTACTTAAAACACAAACACTCGGCACTTTATACCAAGTATTTTGGGACTACTGTGCGGGGCTGTGAGGTCAAGTCCAGCTCATGCTGGCTTCGTCTCTGGCAGTACGTGGAAATGTCTCCAAGCAACCTGCGAATGGGCATGGTTTTTCGCCGGACCCTGTCGGCTTTCCTCCCACCATTATCCTGGCCGCTGTCGTGTGAGTGAAATATTCTTTAGTGCAGCTTGAAACACTAATTTCTCGAGAATGTTGATGAAGACAAGTGAAATAAATTTTTTTTTGCGCACTGAGGAAATTGTTAACTGAAGCTTTATATAGGCGTACACTGTTTGTAGGGCTTCACTTCGATGCACAAATGAAATAAATAATGAATTAAATGAAAAGAAAAAGGAATGAATAAATCAATGACTGGTGAAGGGTTAGTTCCTCATCAAAAAGAACACGGAAAATTGAAATTTACACGCACATGCTTTTATCCCCAACCATCTTTGTATGGTTTTACAATGCTGGTTACCCAGGCTTTATGTCACTGTATAAGTCTGAAAGTCTATACCACAGTTTTGTCCACGCCCCCCCCCCCACCACCACCCACAAAATTTAATCCAATCGAAGTTTTGTTATTATTTTAGAATAGCCCACATCAATACCTTTCAGCCTCGTCTTTGTGAGTGTTTCCGTTAAAAAAGAGGTATTAAAGTTCCTCTAATTTATGAAGTGAATAGCATTATAAGCTTTTCGAATCTTAGAATCATTTTAACTCTATAAAAGGAATAAGTGCGAGTTATAAATGTTGATTGAAAGATAATAAAGTGTACTATTCTTAGTAATTACAGCGAATCCGATTTGATTATGTAATACAGATTTTTTGCCTACAATCCCCAGCATAACCTCTTTAATTAATCAGTCCCCAACATTGCAGCAGCAGCAATCCGCTAACCCTTCTTCTTGATCATCTTCAGTTACCCGTTTACGTGACTCAGCAAAATTCGGCCCAGAAATTACCTCCCCTTTCATACTTGCACATTGCAGATAAATAAAGCGGACTCACGTGCCGATTCAGTGGAGGATCAAGGTCCTCGGACGCTCCGTGCATATCATACTGTCCAACGAGAAGTGATGGCTTGTCACCTGACGCGTGACCTGCCGAGATTTAACGAGATGTCACGTGACATCCATGATAACGCTCCGTTGTGTCAGATTCGAGATCAGGGGGTGTACAGGCCACGAGTTTTTTTACGAATAGCTTTTACCTGCGGCTACTTCATATTTTAAACGTTGCTGTTGTGTTTTTCGGGAAATATCATGGCGATTCCAAGTTACCATTTGTTGACGTTCGTGCTGCTGATCACAACCATGGTTTCTCAACGGAAGGTACTGGCGGATGATTGTACCAAAATTAGCGCTTGCAGTTGTAAGAACTCACAAGGGACCATAGATCTGTCACCATTGGATAGCGGAGGTGGAGACCCAAAGTATGTTACTTATGTTCGTACGTTAATTAAACGAATATGTACTCAGGGAACCCTGTCTTAATGGTTCAGATAAATAAAGCGTTGGGTCATTGCGACAATCATGCAGGCTTTTGACCAATGAGATCGAGACTTCGGCTCTGGTGAAGGTCGATGATTTCCACCGAGCATGAACATGAGTGCATATTTAGTCGAGCCATTTAGGGAGCTAGATTTTAATACATTACTTAGTCAATTCATGGCAATTTTATTTCCTAAAGAAGTCATCAGACAGGTCAGCCTAATGGCGATTGTCATTACATTCCACGATGGCCTCCATGACGAGCTAATGTAGAACAATAACACATGGGCGTCTTACCATCGATTACGAGTTATGAGTCCTGCTCATGTTCGGTCCTCTCCGGTCATAGGTGGGAAAGTCCAGCAGAAGCTTTCGGATGGTCGTGAGATTTCCCTTTGCTATGACCGGTTTCCTCCCAGCATGATAATGGCCGCCGTCATACAAGCGGGAAAAAAGTACGGTGTACAATCAAACAAATAAATAGATGGAATTTCATGTGCTGAAGAAGACGGTCTCAGTCAGAATCAAAATGGCACACCCTGCACAAAACATCAGTTTAGAACACAGAGAGACATTATTTGCTCGGGACGATGACTCGAGCAAATCGCTTTTATTGACTCTGACAGTAAAGCATCCATATCTTAATATACTTAATGCCTATATGACCGACATCCCTGCCCGTATTTACAACAAGGTAAGTCTGAAGTTATTATAAATGGTGGCTAAACCGTTATGTCTAAAGGACAAAAAAAGTATTTAAACCTATAGTGGACGTGTTGAATGACACGATTGTCGCATTGGTTTGTTACGTCGTGAAATGTTACAAATAACATTGTATTACAACCTACAAACTGGTATAATGCGGCGTAAATCTTGTTGGCACTCATATTCTGTATACCGCATGTATGGTTTTAACACTTAGAAAATTATATTTTAGCTTTTTCAGATACTATAATGTAGGCCTATGAGTAAATAGGCTATAGATGGATGCAAGCATTTTAAAAGTAAATAACTCTTCCTGTGTAATAAACCTCCATGAACTTGCCACGGATTGAATTCAATATTCATCTCCACTCACAAGGAGGTTCCTTTACAATCAAGTCAGGTGTAATGTTAAGAGTGCGTTTGAACACAGTATTGCAATTTAAGCATTGTCACGTTCATCGCGCGAACTTCAGCAAAATCGTCAGCGCCGTAGTTTGAGGCTCGTAGTTTGCAAAATAAACTACTAAATGTTATACTGTATAATCATTGTAACCTAACTGAAGTTAATTTAACATATTCAGACTAGCTTTGTTTTCAGTACGCAAATACAATCGACCACAGCATGGAGAGTAAGAGAAGAAAGGCGGCGACAATGTGTTAGTTGGCCATTGGTCACACGTGACCAGTGAAATTTTGCCTCTTGTCACCTTACCTCCGTTAAGGTTTTATGCTAGTTGTTCATGAAATTGCATGAAAAGCTGCAATTTATATTGTTTGTAGCAGCCTACCTTATCAGGCAGTTAAGAAATACAGTAATGTTACTTTCAATTTACGTATATCTCGGTTTGATTTGACGCTTTGTCCTAAATATATAAATTCGTGTCTTCAGGAAGGAAAGATTAAGGCTGATTGCTTTTGCTAAAAAATTCAAATGTAATGCAATGAGATTCCATGATATATATTTATTTCATTGATGTTTCGCGCTATACTCAAGAATATTTCACTGATTCATCGTGGTGGGCAATTTCATTGGCGGAGGATCCGGCGTAAACCACAGACCTTTGGCAAGTCGCTGACCCATTCTTCTAAGTGTTACGTACAGATTTCTCCCCTACATATAAAGCTTATTGACACGGGGTTTTCAATAAACGTGCCACCCCTCCGCGCGAGCCTCGTCGACGACTTATTGTCACCACGGCCCCAAGAATATTGAGAGAGTGGAAATCTAAAAATTTACATTCCATAATAAACTTTTTCAACACCATGTCGAAATAGCAGTGTGGAAAGTACCGTGAACCGGTCTCATAAAACGTTAGTAAGTTTCTTCTGGTTAATTACAAATGTTATGTTTACGCAATATCTTTACCATCCATAAACAATTTATTATTTGACTTTAACTGGAGAAACACACCATGTGGGCATTAGGCAATGTACTGAACTTTCATGAAGCCTGACCCTGCTCTTTAAAGGATTACTGTTGACGTGTATTTCACGTTTTCTGGTACCGAAGCTAACACGAAAGTAAGATTGTATAACGTATATTTTTATTTGATAGGTGACGAATGATAAAAGTAAGTGTAGATTAAATTGACGCACGATAGCTTTGCTGTTTACCTTATCGTATCCGGTTTCAGTATCAAGGTCCGCTGGGACTAAGAATGTGTACGGTTGGGCATATCGCACAAACTGCAACCCGCTGCCATTTTTCATATTTTCCTTAGATATATGGGGATCACATCATTGAAAAAGGTGCTACTGCAACTCAAGACGTGATTGATTAAACAATACTAGAAACCGGTATGTCTAACAGCAAGTATATCTATCACGAGTACAAATGTCCTTCACAGGTTACCAAGTAGAAAACGGACTGGACGCGTGGAGAACATGATGATGTTACGCGGCATATGCGCCGGGTCAAAGGTGTTCATTTCTAAATCTCATTATCTCGCGAATAAACACATGTATGATACAACGGCCATTGCACACAATATTACTTCCTTTATTCGTTGAACATTTATAGCTTTTTTATCCTTTCATACAATGTAATGTACGGTTTTGTATATTGTAATGAAATATAATGCAGTAAACATATTGTAATACAAACTCGTCTGGTAAGTAGATATGCAAATTTTAGCTTCCATTAAGTCGGTCGCTCTGTCGTTTGTGGGCCAGTCGGTAAAATGTTTATACTAATATAAACAAGGTTTAATATGGGTCGTTCATGTAACAAGGGACCTGGGTGCTACACGACACGAAATCGTATTTATTGAGATGTCGGAGCTATTGAGATTTTGCATTTTTTTCACTACCATTCCTTGTGGACTAACGCAAGATCGTTTCATTCTATCCAAAATAAAAACGATCAAATGGTCGTGGCTGAAGGTTTAGAAACCTTTACTACACACTGGCTGTGGGTTCAACTTGTAACGTCAAACTAGAATAGGTAAAATAATTCAAATTTGAAGTTAAGTTAGAAATTACAACTTGTAACTTCTAACTAAAGGTCTGTAATAATCATAACAGAACTTGTAAGGGTCATTCAAAGCCGCAAGGCCTTTCGCTTGGGAAAATTGATGAAAAGAAAACTTGTAACTAGGTTATTTTATTGGGTAAAATCTTTAAAACGAATATGTAGCACGTTTTTAAGTTCAGGATGATACGAAAGATGTTTTAAAAAATGTTTTATCATTTTTGCTAAAAAATGTACACAATATAGAATGTTGTAACTACAAGTTCACAGCAAAGAGTTGATAAGTCTTGTTTAGATCTCGAGAGCGCGTTCCTGGGAATTAATTTGTTAAATTACACAAAAAATTGCAAGATTAGGACGCTCTCAATGACTTAAAGTGTTTTTACTTTTAACAGAAAGCGGAAATTGTCCGAATTATAGTTTGTGATACAGAGGAAGTAAGATGCCTTAAAAAACAGCAAGTATCTCCAATTGTCAGTAAATGCTTTAGGCTGGTTAACGTGCTAAAGTTCCACAATGGCACGAAAGCTTTTTATCATTTTGGTACGTCGCTGTGAGCTCAAGGCAACGACTTGCTGGCTTCCTCTTCGGTAATACATCTGAAGGTGTGGCAACAACCTGCGGATGGTCGTGGGTTTGCCCCGGGCTGTACTTGGAACAAGTTTTGAGTAATTCTAGAGTAGTAAACTCTAATAAATTCGATTAACATCGCTCCAGTTCTGCTTAAGCCATGGTGCTAAGGGGCATGTGAATTACAATTATTTATGCGTTTACATGAACAGCTGGAATAAAACACTAACTCAGGTAAACGGACAAGAGGGCATATTTCACCGGTTACGTTTGACCATTTGCCGAATACGACACTGTTGTCGATGCTCTGGTTTTACTCTTTATGCTGTACGTCTTAATTATATGTTATATCCCTATCCATATTGCTGGGCGCCGTTGTACAAGCGAAATAATGTTGAGTGCGGCGTAATACACCTATGAAGTAAATTGATTAATAAAACAGCTTGTTTTCATAATATTGTCTGTGTTTATATACATGTAAAAGTGCAGATGGTCGTGTGTTTCCCCCGAGCTCTGCCCGGTTTCCTGTCACCATAGTACTAGCTGCCGTGGTAACAGTAAAATATTCTCGATTACGGCGTAAAGCACCAGTTAAATAAATAAATAAATAAACATACATGTAAAACTCTATGGCACAATTTTCGCACTGGTACATGTACATCACACGCATTTTTTCCGACATATGCAGCTCGAATACCTGCGTTGATTGTGTATTCAGGAAGTCCACTGTCCATAGTGTTTGTGTCACACGCAGTGTCATGTGCATTGTCACACGATAGTGTTTATCTCTTCATATCTGTGTAATGTTCTTACATCAGGTTCAACGTTATATGTTGAACCACTTTTCCTAGCATCTATAATACATAGGCATCCTGTAGCTTGACTCACGTGCACATGGCCCAAGCGACAGTCATATCAATCCTTACATATTTGATATAAAGCCAGCTATTGTCGCAACTTTAAGTCTGGACTTAAATCACATTAAATTTGTATTAGGATAAGATTAGGTGTATACGCCTGGAATAACTTTTTAATACCCTTGTGATCAACCGGCCCTTGGGGTTAAGAGAACTGCTCCATGACAAAACCAATCTTACCACTAAACCTTCAAATCTGAAATATTTAAATGTTTGGTGTTTCCAAGAACAAAATCTAGCTGGTTTCTCCCACCGTTAAACATGGCAAATAAATAAACAAATAGGTTAGTGAAAGCAAACCAAGTGGCTGTGCAGTATGACTTGACGTAAACCAAACCATGCGGCCATGCAGTATGGCATGATATAAACCAAATCATGCGGCCATGCAGTATGGCATGATGTAAACCAAACCAAGTGGCCATGCAGTATGGCATGATGTAAACCTAACCAAGCGGCCATGCAGTATCGCATGACGTAAAGCAAACCAAGTGGCCATGCTGTATGGCTTGACGTAAAGCAAACCAAGTGGCCGTGCAGTATGGCATGATGTAAAGCAAACCAAGTGGCCATGCAGTATGGCATGATGTAAACCAAACCAAGCGGCCATGCAGTATTGAATGACGTAAACCAAACCAAGCGGCCATGCAGTATGGCATGATGTAAACCAGACTAAGCGGCCAATCAGTATGGCATGATGTAAACCAAACCAAGCGACCATGCAGTATGGCATGACGTAAAGCAAACCAAGTGGCCATGCAGTATGACTTGACGTAAAGCAAACCAAGTGGCCATGCTGTATGGCTTGACGTAAAGCAAACCAAGTGGCCGTGCAGTATGGCATGATGTAAAGCAAACCAAGTGGCCATGCAGTATGGCCTGATGTAAACCAAACCAAGCGGCCATGCAGTATTGAATGACGTAAACCAAACCAAGCGGCCATGCAGTATGGCATGATGTAAACCAAACTAAGCGGCCAATCAGTATGGCATGATGTAAACCAAACCAAGCGACCATGCAGTATGGCATGACGTAAAGCAAACCAAGTGGCCATGCAGTATGACTTGACGTAAAGCAAACCAAGTGGCCATGCAGTGTGGCATGATGTAAACCAAACCAAGTGGCCATGCAGTATGGCATGATATAAACCAAACCAAGCGGCCATGCGGTATGGCCTGATGTAAACCAAACCAAGTGGCCATGCAGTATGGCATGATGTAAATCAAGCCAAGTGGCCATGCTGTATGGCATGATGTAAACCAAACCAAGTGGCCATGCAGTATGGCATGACGTAAACCAAACTAAGCGGCCATGCAGTATGGCATGATGTAAACCAAACCAAGCGGCCATGCAGTATGGCATGATGTAAACCAAACCAAGTGGCCATGCAGTATGGCATGATGTAAACCAAACCAAGTGGCCGTGCAGTATGCCATGACGTGAACCAAGTCTAATGAATCAGGCCATGGCAATACATTATAGCCCATAAGTCGCATGAAGCTCAAAGCGAAGCTGACACAGCTATATTTTAAGGGTGGGTTAACTTATGGTCCAAAATGAGATTTTGCCCTATTATTTTATTTGTCCAGATTTAAAGATATCCAGTCTTCTGACGCTGGGGGTAACTCTTTTTCCTGGAATCCGTGCACACCATTCTCTGAGGGGGACGGCACCTGTACAAATGTGGCGGTGAGTCATTGTTGTTATCGTCAACATTATCGTCTTTATCGTCGCCTACCACTTAGTTGTTGTCGTAAATGATTTTTTTTATCGTAGTGGGTAGTTATGTCATTATTTGAGTCGTTATCGCTATTAGAAATGTCACTATTGGATCATTACTGTTACATTCATTATGCCCATCGTCACTCTCGTCCTTCACAACATTATCATTTGCATCGTGCACGTAATTGTCGTTATGACACTTGGTCCATAATCATTGCACTTTCTAAGAAAACTCTCCACTCTTCATTTGTATTTGAATCTTCCTTTATTGTTTGCTAACAGTAAGTTTTTAAAGCTCTGTATTTCATCTTTCACGCTTATAGGCATTCTCAACTGGTTCCTTTTTTGTCTTTTCTGTATAATCTATGCATCTAAAAACACAGAATGTTCATTGACCATGTGACAATTTATGCAAACTATATACATCATTTTGATTAACGTTTTGTTCACGCACATACCTGTATGCATATGCTTTTGCAAATGCAAAATTGCACAGTATGCTGGCATGCCACTTTCACTCACTATTTTTGCACGACTGCACCGTATACCCGCATGCATCGAAAACGTGGCACAATCACGCATGCACAGATGGTGAAAACACGCTGGACAAATCTGCACCATATTGACACTGTCATCACTTTCACCGCACTTGTGTGATACTTGCACCATCGAACACGCACATCGGTTGCGTTATCGCACGCAGCACTTTAAAATGTACACTTGCAATGTGCTTTAGTGTTAAGCACTACTTTACAAGTGGCAACACCTCCTTGATTATATTTTGTGAACCACTGATTGTTTCTCAACATTTTTTATATCTTGATTATCATTGACTTTATTTTTAATGTAATTCATGACAAAATGGCTAAAAATGGTGAAACCCTAGCATAATTCAACACGTTTCGGAACTATTACAGTTTTACAGCCAGAAGAACGAATATTATAGAATATGGATTCAAATGTTTCGATAAATTTGTCTATTTCCTATCGGTACATTTGGTAGAAATGGCTCTCATTTGGGAAGAGCTCCGCTCGTATAATCGTATAACAGTGGATGCATACTGTAGAATCAGCGACGCCGCGAAACGATTTTAAATACAGAAAGTAGTTTTGCACGTTTTTTCCCTTCCACGTATCTGGACTATACGGATGTGACATGAAACTCAAGCGTCTGAAGCAGGTAAGTTTTATGAAATTCTGATTTCACTTCAGAATAAATTAACTAGTTAAAAATATTTGTCGTTTACCACTTCCACAGGTTTAAAGTGAAGTAAAATGAAATTAAGATATTTCTAATATCATCGACATACATTTTGCCAGCTAGGCTTATTTCTTCAGCAAAACATAAGTAGCGCACCTGTATAATTAGCTTGTGTGTTACTACGGACTGTAAATAAACATACCATTTTTGTGCCTTTACACCTCTTCAAAAGTTACTGATACAGTCTTTACACATTTATCAGCATAAACTGTACTTGTAGATGATCACAATTTAGGAGTTGCAATACAATCCTGAAATTAAAAAAGTAAATGGCAGTTTTGCCCTAGTAATAGAGAGTTGGTCAATGTTTACTTATGGATATGGCCTATATTTATCCGCCAGTGACAACATTGTCTTTTTTGCAGTATTTTAATTTGCATTTGTATTAAATCTAAAGACTACCGCTCCTAATGTCGGAACTTCACGTATAAGTAATGAAGCTACCACATAAAACCTGAAAAGTATAGTTGACTACTTTAAACCTTACACAGCGCAGCACTTAAGAACGAATAAAATATCGGGCATGGATGCAGCGGTACTGCTATACGTATATTGTAAAACCGTTTTCGCTAGCCTATTCCTGCGAGCAAGGCTCCATGCTGCCTGAACAGTGCGTCACATGCGATTACTCAGTATGGTGACGTAGCTATTAAACCATGGGCTGTTTTAGTAAACAGCCGCAAATTGCTGCTGAAACAGAAAGCTATTCAGGGAAACAAGAAAGTACTCACTCCCCCCCCCCCCCCCCCCACTCCTCACACTTACAGAAATCTTTTGGCTGCAGTTCGTTCTTTAAATGTGTCTGAATGAAGAAAAAAATTTAAGGTCTTTTTAGAACAACATCCAAATTGCGGTAAAGCTTGCCGAAAGTACCTTATTCATACGTTTTGACAAATGTTTTGTGTATACCTGTATAGCAGAGTCAGCTCACAATTAGCACATGTCTATAAATGAAGGTTCTTAGGCAGCAGGGTAGTGACCGAAACAGAAATCAAAAGTCTGGTATGCTGGGTAAATTTTATGATTAATCTCTGACGTAGCGGGGATAACCTATCAATGTTAAGAGAATAGATCTTACGTAAGAAACGGAATATTTATACCTATAGGCGTACTATGCAATCACTGATTCAATATGCAAGTTTATCCTGTACACGAGATTTACACGTTTTATTTTAAATACATAATCTGCACTACCAAAGCATGTTGGCATGTTATAAAATAACGTGTTATTTACTTTTGCATGTTGTCCAACACGTTTTGCATGTTTCTCTACGTGTTTTGCATGTTTTCCTACGCGTTCCACCTCAAGTTTAGCTATATTAACAGCTCATCGAAAACAGCTGCATGGTTTCATCTTTTTACACTGGCCACCAGTTAATTCGCATCAGCTGCATGGGCAAACGGTTATGCAGTATATATTCAAAACTAAGGCACTGGCAAGTGTAATGATCATTACTTGTTATACGAAGGCTTGTCAAATTCAAAACGGAGTTCCTTTCAACTACATCAACATTGGTTCGCAAGACAGCGCCGCCTTTGTTTCCGGAATTGGAAATCTTCTGTCCCTTCAATATTCAGCAACGATTGGAGGCGTAAAGCGGTAAGATATCTTCAAATTACTTTCCATAATGAATTTTACATCTAAACAAAAGCAACAAAAACTTAATGCACGCTACTAATGAATTCTGCTCAGTTTCGTTCTATTAATTTCCTTTTACCGTTGTCCTAGATCTAATCCTGTAGACAATTTACAATAAAATAATAAAAATACATGACAAACCAAACACTAAAAAATAGCAAACACTAAAAATTTAAAAAGAAGAAGTACCAGTGTAATTCTTATTCGTCAAAGTTGTCTTCTATAAAAGGCACCATCATCATATATTCACTTTTACAACCATGAATTGAGATTTATTTATTTATCTTATTATTTGATTTCTGTTTTTCCCCGTACTCATAAGTATTTCACTTCTATGACGGCGGCCATCATTATTGTGGAAGGAAAGCGGGCACAGCCCGGGGGAAATCCACGACCGTCCGCAGGTTGCTGCAGACCTTCCCACGTACGGCCGGAGAGGAAGCCAGCATGAGCTGGACGTGAACTCACAGCGATCGCATTGGTAATGGCCTCCTGGGTCATTACGCTGCGCTAGCGCGCTAACCAAGTGAGCCACGGAGACCCACGGAGCTTAAACAGTTTTATATTCTTCTAGGACATCCCATGTGAATCTGATCTGTAATCCCAGGAGATCGCCAGGAACGTTTGAAGCCATCGGTGAGGATCCCCGGATGTTAGCAAATTACGTAAGTACAGTGTTGGTAATTCGGCCTTTCTTCGTATTTCTCTATATTGAAGTTATCTCAATTTATTTGATTGTTGCTCAACGTCATTCTCAAGAATGTTTAGCTTAAACCACGTCCACCTGTTTTATACATGGAGGAAACTGATGTTCCGTGAGTAAATCTACTAACTCTCGCGAGTAAGTGGCGAACTTTTGCACACGAGATATACATCATATTTGTGGGTCAGACTGTTTATAGCGAGCTACATGTAGTCTTAAACAAGACAGTGTCCGGACGTCCGCTTATTGCCCCCGTGGTACCGGGAACCTTGGACGCAAAAGACAGGTTACAATTGAATTGGGCGTTTGTGATATTCCCATCATTATTTATACAGCAGCTGTAGAGGATATGGGCACTTGCAATAAAAGCGCAACTGAGATTCATATTTTGTTATCGATAACTTTTGTACTATCATGGTATTTGGCTTGAGTACTGATCTCACTCATTAGCCTTGAACATAACTTGTGTCTTTTCAACATCGTTGAAATTGCTCTCCGGCCAGTATTTATACCTGCAGGGCTGCCTAAATCTTGGTTGATGTAGTAATACAGTACCCAACAATGCTGAGAACTCTTTGGAAACAATGCCAATTTTTTCAAGTTTTTCCAAGACGTGCCGATTGCCTGCCTTGCTCCCCACCGTTTGACACTTCATTTATGTAGATGATTGTAGAATTAGCTTTTTGACAGGAGACTGTACCTCACATTTGCTCGATACAAAAGCTGTGTTTTTCTATTACGATTCCTGTACTCACTTGGTGTCCTTTGGATTTGGACGTAAACCATTTGCTCGCTCCATTGACTGCTTCTCTATCCATATACTTCCTTAGTTCTTTGGTAATTTGTGTTAAACGTCGCTTTAGGAAATTTTCTTGAGATTATTGACCCGGAACGTCCATATTTGTTGACGAATGTCTGTTTGCATAGATGCATAGATCATGACGAGAAACCAAAACAGACAAAGACTGCAAGGGAAATCTTTTTGGAATAGTCAGCAAAATTTTGGGGGTTAATCGACAAGCATTTCTAGAGAAACTCCATCCGATCATGGTCCCTTATTTGGCGCTCGGTTCTATGGAGAACAATTGTGAGCCAGTGAAGACTCTATTAGCTGAAGATTTCTTATTTGTCGCTCTGTCTTATCGAGGATAATTGTCAATCTAAACTTAGAGGCTTTATTTACTAATCACTTCTCTAATGTAAAATTCCATGTTTTCGATTTCAGTTTATGGTTTACACGGGTGTTTACGCATGTCCGGTGGCAGATGTTGATTCCGGAAATGGGTTCTCAGCCGGAAGCATTCTGCTCATTATGTAAGTTTACCCTGCTGGAGTATGCGTCTTAAAAAAATTAAGCAGAAAGTCGGGAGCTGCCTCTACCGAGAGGTTAAATCGCTAGGACTAAAGGGACGCGGGTTCAAACCTGGCGGTTGACTGAATTTTTACGGCTTTGCCCAGGCGCGACTAGGTACCATGTTAATATCACAACTTGTCTAGTTTAACTGGAATACTTTGACCTATTACGTCAAATGCCTATCGAGCCTACCTTGATTATGTACGAGTCTATTTAAGAAAAGTCGTCCGACGTGAACGTTTTTAACTTCGCCAAACTTGATTTCCGTGATACAAGTGAACATATGTTGACGTGATTTGTTACCCCATAAAATGGATCTGCTCATCTGATGAAAATGATCTTGTTTAGTTTTACATGCTGTTGACATTCTATGTAATTGTAGTCGTGCTTGCTCATGTTCTTGTTTTTATCAGATTCTTTATTCTGCTATTCCTGTACCTCATCTGCGGGGTGGTGTTCCAGAAAATCTTCAAGAAATCGTCTGGGAAAGATCTCATTCCGCACGTCTTGTTTTGGACAAGTTTGCCTGGCCTCATACAGGTACACCTCTAGTTCTAACACACATGGGTGTGTAGATGAATGGGATGAATGGAGGATGGTTGGAAGGAAGGATGGATGCATGGCAAATGAATGGATGGATGGGTAAAAGTATGAATGAATGGATGGATAGGTGGATGAGTGTATGTGTGGGTAAAAGAATGAATGAGTGGATGGATGGGTGGGTGGGAAAGAGTGAATAGATGGAGGGATGGATGGATGGATTTGGATGGGTGGGTGGTTGGGTGGGTGGTTGGGTGGATGGATGGATGGATGGATGGGTGAGTAAAAGAATGAATGGATGGATGGATGGGAAAAGAATGAATGGATGAAGGGATTGATGGATGGATTGATGGATGGATAGTGGATGGGTGTGTATATGGATAGATGGATGGATGGATAGATGTGTGTATGGATGGATGGGTGAATGCTAGGATGGATGGATGGATGGATGGATGGATGGATAGATGAATGGGTAAAAGAATGAATGGATGGATGGGTGAGGAAAAGAATAGATGGATGGATGGATGAATGGATGGATCGGTAGGTGAAAGGATGGATGGATGGAAAGATGGATGGATGGTTCGAAGGAAGGATGGATGCGTGGTAGATGAATTGATGGATAGATAGATAAATGGATGGATGGATGGGTTGATATCTGAGTAAAGGAATGGATGGATGGATGGATGGATGGATAGATGAATGAATGGATGGATTGCCGTAGGTGGCAAGACCTGCCATCAGCCTGCGGATGGTCATGGGTTTTCCCCGGGCTTTGCCTGGTTTCCTCCAACCAAATGCTGGACGCCGTCGTATAAGTGAAGTATTCTTGAGTACGGCGTAAATCTAAATGAATAAATAAAATAAAGCAGTGGTAAATGTAAATTTACAGGAGGTTACGGATGACCATTTTCAAACTTTCACACTGTCGTCGTTGCTTTTATTTTACTCTCTATACTGTATGTCTTTATATTACATTTATTTTTCAGGCTGGAGTATACTTTTCCTTTTCCTGCGGGAAAGTTAACAAAGGATATGAAAATGTATGACGACGTGGTGAATATTGCTAACTGTAAATTAGTGAACTGCCGAAATGAGAAGAGACGAATACGTGGGAGTAGAGAAGGGTGTCCGAAATTAGGAACGAAATAGCAGTGTGAATATGGTTCCAGAGTATTTCGCGATGCAAAACCATTAATCTGGGAAGTTGGAATAAGTCTTAAAAGAAATCGCCTTTGAGGTAGGAATCATGAACAAAACTTTCAAAATTCCGCGATACAAAACGACTTTTCTGGAGCAGTGGAATAAGTCTTAGACATATAGACAAAAACAAACCTTCCGAATCTGGAACAAGATAATGAGTTTTAATATCATGGTGGACGAGAATATCGCAAATTATCCTTCCGAACTCTGAAATTAAATGACAGGTGCAAACGTGATATACGAAGATATTGGTAAGACATCTGCCGAGCTGTATAAAAGGTGAAAGTCTTGTCGTAAGTAACATTTTGTGATTGGTGACATAGATTCCATTCTTACGGTGTACAAATCTATGCTTTCATGCAGCGCAAGATCACTTGTTATTGAGCATCATATGTGGAAAGTACTATACAAAATAAAGGCTCTTGGTATTTGGCTCAATGCCCATAACATAAATCATTCTTTGCCTTGAAGTAGGTTTGTTGTTGGTGTACACTACTTGATCACATGGCAATCCAAGGAGATATTAAAAACAACAAGAATGAAATATATGGAAATAAAGACGAAAAGAACAAAAAAAAAGCAATGTTGAGTTTCAAATAGAATCGTTGTTTGTTTTTTAATGCTTTGTTACAGTTGTTACATCACGGTTTAAAACATTGACCTCTGACACTTATCATCGCAGAGCTTATGTAGTAAGTCTACATACTGTTCACAATGGAGATTCGTGCATCATCGTGCCATCCCTGCCGTACATGTATCTCTCTACGCCAATATCGATGTGCTATGTCTATTGCAAACTAGGTTGCGCAAAACTTTTACCCTACCGGAATAAAGCCAGAAAAAAATTAATTTATGTTTTATAGGCAATGTGCCTTATTTGTATTTAAATATCGTCCGTAATTAATTTTCGAACGTTAAGAACCATACGGAGAAATGCACGTTCGTTGCTTTGTATGTCTATAGATTGTGTTCTATAAGTTTGTAATACTAAATTCGAAGTGTATCGTGTGTTGGAAGCCAAAACGGAGTAAGATCCATTATAACATCGTCTTGTGTCTGTATATTAAATCATCAGGCTTTCATAAGGACAGTATTAGATGGAAATTATTCTAAATAGACGCCTGTACTGTTCATAGCAACGAACAGGTGTATTTTGTGTCCCAAAGCATTGTAGTTTTCTAAAATCCGGTTTCACTGGGATAAGCAGTGCAAAACTGTAGTAGTTCATTCACAAGGTGCAGGGTTCAATATCGGCCTTTGACAAAGATTGCGACCTTCTCACTGTCCATGGTTCCTTGGTGAAAATAAGTCGTTGATGACGCCTACATGATTCGTCACACATGTAACAGTTTTGTCAATGATTGGTCAAAGGTCGGTGGTTTACCCCGATATTCTGGTATCCCCTACGTACCAAATTGACCGCAATCAGTATGGCATAAAATAAATGAAAACGTCAAATCACTTTCTTTTTGTAACATCTGTTCTAAAAAAAATCGTAGATTTTGTGTTAGGCATACTCATACTCTGAGTTGTTTTCAGAATATGACGCAGAGGACAATATGCGATTAAAACAAATTAAGTGAAAGATGGAGTTTGCTGTATATTTTGTGGCTGGTGAACACAAAATGCGATAAATGCGAGAGATATATGCTTGCGTAATTCCGTAAACATTTGGGAGACGATGAGCAGAAATATTGCTAAAACCCAAGACAAGTATGGCGATCCATTGATATATATCCGTGTCTCTTCGTGATCTATCGTGATCTTCGTGTGTTTGTGATCTATGTATTTTAGTGCAAGAAAGGGACAACATGCTAAGGTGAGTTTAGATAAATTTATTATAAAATTGAAGCACCCGCCGATGCCTTCTGCTTGGCCTTTGCTTTTCAGGCAATACTAGAGACGTGCAATATGAGTCGTTTCATGTTTTAGCATTTAAACCAAACATGTCACTCTTCTCAGAATAAAACCTTGTTCTTTTTCATTTGCGAAGATGAGTCAAATTTAAATGAAATGTCATGAAATCTGGCCACTGCTTTTGAGGTTAAAGTTTTAGTGATATACCTACTATCTTAGCATAAATACATGTACTGATATGAAGTACTGTACTTATGCCTCCATCCTTTCAAATCGAGCTTGTATTTATTTATTTCATTGATGTTTTACGCAGTACTCAAGAATATTCACTTCTAAACCGGCGGCCAACATTATGGTGAGCCTGGGGGAAACCCACGACCATCCGCGGGTTGCTGCAAAACTTTCTTACTTACGGCCGGAGAGAAAGCCGGCATGAGCTAGACTTGAAATCACAGCGACCGCATTGGTGGAAGACCTCTGGGTCATTACGCTGCGCTCGAGAGTGTAAGATTTTTACCTGTCGTGCTGCATTGCCTTGTGTATGGCTTTTGTTTGCCTTAAAATAGGATTTTGTTTATGGTGCAAGCACAGTGTTCAAATTTAGCACCCCCCCCCATCCTGTAACTACTTCCCTTGATTTACGTTCTAAAGTTCCGCCTGGCATTTGACAAGTGCTTGGCTTTTATATCGTATAAATGTTTACTAGTAGATAAGCTGACTAGACAAAAAAGGACATGACAAAAAAAGAAACATTCATGCACTAGTCATAAGTGACATACTATACAACTTCTTTAAGTTCTTGAACATCTTTAAGGATAATACATTTAGCAAATTACAACAGTTATGGAAAAAAATAATGTTTCCCTTCTTTTGTTGAACAGGCCTGTCAAATAACATCCACACAAAATTGTTTTCCAACCGGCACTCAAGATAGTGCCGCGTTTCACACCGATACCAGTGGAATTGTGACTCTGGTATATTCTGCCACACTGGACGGAACAACGAGGTGTGTGCCAAGCTTAAGTACATGTTGCATCTTGTAACGTTTTAGCTAATATGTTTGTCTCTCTGCGCTTGAAGAAGAGATGCCACAAAACGTGCCTTCGATGAATGTATGTATATATGTATGTATGTGTCTGTGTATGTATGTATGCCTGGGTTTTAACGTCGCACTTAACAATAAGTCATATGACGACGAAGAGTGTGTGCGAATATTGTGTCTTTTTGTGGCAGGGGGGACAAAATACCGCCACCACTGAAGTATCATGCTGAAGACAGCAGGCATGACACCCCATCCTGTCACATCATACTGACACCGGTCCAACCAGTTAGGTGTATGTGCTAAGCGCCAAGGGTGGCAGCTACAAGTACCATGTATGAATATGAATTGATGTTGCAGAACCACTTACGTCACCCTGGCGTGTGATCCAAACAATGATCCTGGAATTATGACAGCGTCAGGAGAGGACCCCTTGCAACCCACAAATTACGTGAGTGACAAGGTTTTAGTGTTCCCCCCCCCCATACCAATAATCAGAAAGCCCCCATTGATCAAATTATCTGAGGTTTGAGGTCATAGGTTGAAACCCAACAGGGGCTCATATCTTTTTTACCCTATATCATGAGAGTTTTCGAATGTTCAGCAAGATGCTGGGATCTCCCATACGCTTTTCCGTGCTCCTTCCATCTGCATGCATGACCACTAACACATAAGTACAACTACTTTGTAACAGAATCAGGTGTGTGGAAAACGTCGGGAATAGCAAGACGGGAGCTTTCTTTTTTTTTTTGGCATGGGAAGGTGAAATACCATAAAATACCTACTTCAGAAATGTATGCTCTCAGCTTAAGCTAGCCGGGATCTCGCTGGCTGAGTAAAACCAACACACCAATGGCACAGCCATTTTATCACACATGAGGTTGAGTTCTTATCCTCTAAAGGAATCCTCAGATCTTTATAGTATGATAGTGATTAATTCATTTCTGTGTTTCATTAGTCTATGACGTCGTGCTCACTAACACATTAGTGGCCGGTACTATGGTGTCAGACGTTCACACGTACGAACTGAGAGGAAGCCAGCATGAGCTGGACTTACAGCGATCACACTGGTGAGAGACTGCACTGGCAAGCAAACCACTCCACCGGGGACGGGGCCTCCGTGGCCGAGAAGGTTAGCACGCCAGCGCGGCGCAGTGGCCCAGGAGCCTATGACCAGTGTGGTCGCCTTCCTCCCCGGCCGTACGTTGGAAGGTCTGACAGCAACCTGCAGATGGTCGTGGGTTTCGTCCTGGCTCTGCTCGTTTTCCTCCCCCCATAATGCTGGCCGCCGTCGTACAATTAAAATATTTTTGAGTACGGCATGCAACACCAATCAAATAAATAAATACTGGGCCAGGGAGGCCCCGTTTCTGATTAAAACAATGTTGATTATTATATAGATTCAAATCAGACGTTTGAAAGTTGATCATCATACACATTACAGGTGATACAAAGAGGCCATTTTCCCATGACATTTTTTAGAACGCATTATACGGACGAGAGCTTGCAAGGATTGTTTAATTTCCTATTTTAGTACATTTCCGGGAATCAACATTTTGGCAGTCATTATTGGGCCGTGGCGCCGGAGGCCATTATTTTCACCACCAGTTAAAAAAACTTTATTTATATTTCAAAAGATGGTGTTTTGCCAGTTCTCAAAGACCCACATGAGCAGGGCGACACAGGAACAGGAAGCTGTTGTCAAACATTGTCGTGCGCATGCCCTCTTTAACTGAAATACCGCTGAAAAGAAATACCGCTACATAAATAAATACTGTTACACCCAGCACATCTATGACAAGAACTATTTAAAACTAGGTGACAACAACATGCAAACGATTTTAATGACGAAACAAATTAGTTTAGTTTTTCATAGATTAACCTTATTTTCAGTTTTCAGCTCGCCCTTAATAACTCCATTTTTTTTTATATTAAGGCCATTATTTTCACCACCAGTTAAAAAAACTTTATTTATATTTCAAAAGATGGTGTTTTTGCCAGTTCTCAAAGACCCACATGAGCAGGGCGACACAGGAACAGGAAGCTGTTGTCAAACATTGTCGTGCGCATGCCCTCTTTAGCTGAAATACCGCTGAAAAGAAATACCGCTACATAAATAAATACTGTTACACCCAGCACATCTATGACAAGAACTATTTAAAACTAGGTGACAACAACATGCAAACGATTTTAATGACGAAACAAATTAGTTTAGTTTTTCATAGATTAACCTTATTTTCAGTTTTCAGCTCGCCCTTAATAACTCTGATGTGTTTTTTTTTTCGTTTAGTATCTTCAATACTCTGGAAAATACGCATGCACAGAAGCCACTCCAATTTCTGGGGGGTCTGAGGGTCTCTCTCCAGGAAGTATTATCTGCATAGTGTACGTTACTCAATAGTTCTAAACCTGTAAACTAATGTTGACATTTTCCCCTGAGAGAGCTAAATTATACTGTGAGGTTATAGTAAGCCTTAATAAATTAGGCCAGGGTCATATTTTCAGTATTATTAGTGGGTAATTCTAAATCAGTGACGTCTAACATAACTGCACTTTTTTTACCTAATTCACGTGCGATACGTGTAGTTTCGTCTTTTCGGATGGGGACTGCCAGCTCACCCGCCCCCCACCAGCAACCAGGCTTAAGCTTGAGGTGTGAAAGAAAACATTGGCTGTTTTCATAAGTGGTGCGTGTCGTAAGTGCTCTTTGCCAATAATATGGCGCCTCAGTGGCTCAGCTGGTTAGTGCGCTAGCGCAGCGCAATGACCCAGGAGTCTCTCACCAATGCGGTCGCTGTGAGTTCAAGTCCAGCTCATGCTGGCTTCCTCTCCGCGGATGGTCGTGGGTTTCCCCCGGGCTCTGTCCGGTTTCCACCCACCATAATGCTGGCCGCCGTCGTATAAGTGAAATATTCTTGAGTACGGCGTAAAACACCAATCAAATATATAAATATATAATAATACTTGGCCAATAATGACGCCCAGGCTTCTCCTATTTAACGTACCAGTCGCCATGGCAGTTAGGCCGATCATGAAGATTAAGGTGATGTGACAAACCATCCCGAGCTTTGTTACTTTGAAATGATCTTTCCCGCATCAAGGAATCTTCGTACAACGATTTTCCTGGGTATTAGTGACATCACCTTATGGAATCACACTCATTAGAGAATATTTAGTATACGCAGGTATTTCTCGGCTTTGTGGATGTAGGCCTTGACCGCCATGCTACAAAAAAATACATAACAGAGATATAACGTGGATTTCACTTGATAAGTTTTTGTATCTTTTAAACGAAGAAAAGTGTGTGTTTATGTGATTTCAGATTTTTGGCACTCCTGTTTGTCTATGTCGCTGGCGGAGTTGCAGTTCAAATCTTTGTTAGGAAAGAGTCAGGAGTCAAGGCCATCCCACAATCTTCATTCTGGATTAGCTTGCCTTCGCTTATCAGGGTATAGTACCAGTTGTTTATTTCCCTCATTCTTTCATTATTACGTCACATTTAAATCTTTCCGTTCTTTCCTTGCATTGAAACAGTTAGAAAATGCTCTTTCTGATTAATTTTTCTGTTTAGTTGCTGCGTTCAAGCATACTTCGCTTATTTTACTGTGGTCAGTTTTCTTGGGGCATGAATGGTCAAAACTGAAGTCCGCATCAAGGGAAAGATCATTGAAAAATGTCTCTAAACATACCATTACTCTCTTCTTCTGATTTTATATATATGAATTGCAAGTTGGGATTTATTATGGGCTAGATTAATAATCTATGTCTCCAGTGATGTAGCACAACTATTTTTACACCTCTTTGTTCAGTTCTATTTAAATTTTTCACGAACTGCACTCTGGGAGTTGTACACGAAAAGCAAGTCTTGCACTGAATATCTGTTTTACGGCCAGAAAATGTGGGTGTGGGTCACTGGTGACCATACATTATCAATGTGGTCCATAAAGCCGCCCATACAAACCAAGTTTTTGACTTCATTCAACGCATGACCGCTTAAGTAGCGTAATGGCGAGAGCATCCGCCTCGAACTCGGGAAAACTCGGGAGACCTCGCGATCAAACCTGGGTCGGGTCATACTAAAGACTTTAAAACTTAATGCTTAATGCTTAATGCTGCCTTGCTTGGCGCTCAGCACTGAGAGGTTAGAGTAAGGAAACAGGGGCCAGTAGGCCCGGTGTCGGTATAATGTGACTGGTTGGGGTGTCATGTCTGGTGTCTTCGGCATGATACTTCAGTGTTGGCAGCACATTGACTGCATGGACTCGCACAACCATATCTAATGACTCCTCGTCGTCATATAAATGAAAATGGTTAAGTACGACGTTAAACCCCAAGCATACTAACATACATATGTTCAACCCAGTTAAAAACAATCTAAAGACCTTAGCAAAAGTATCTCCAGATGCAGTTTTAAGAAGACTTCCCTTTGTATTACTTTATCGTGATTGAATATTAAATGTGAATACAGCATAGCATTTTGAGTAATTCTATACCAGCGATGATTAAATAGATTGCAACTATCAACTGCATCTTATACCTAATTCTGCTTGACTCACGGTCTAAGTGGATTTACATGCTGTTAAATTTTAAATATATACATGAATAGTTTAAACCCTGTGGCTGAATTTCACCTGTAATACGTGTGATGATTTGCTATCATACTGTCGTCACTGCTCTGATTTTTACCCTCTATGCTACAGCCATTTATATCATTGCTTCTGATGTATACTTCATTTTACGGCTTCTTTCTCTTTAAAGTCGTAGAGCAATCATCAACACATCCACTGATTTTAGTCTCCTACCTTAGTAATTATTATTAATTACTTATGTTGTAGGATGGGTTCTTTTTCGTGATCAGGTATCGAAAAAGAGAAGAATACAGCAAAACTTGAAAAAGATGACCTTTATTCAGTTTGCTCTAAAGAACTTGCGATGCCAACAACCTGTGTTTTTTGGGGAAGTTAAACTACAGACAACTACATGTCCGTCATTTCCAAAACATGTTATACCAATAAAATAGACATCACCCTTAAAGAATTGCAGCCCAACTGCAAGTGGACTCAATAAAGTTGAAAAAGCTTACCTTCGCATACCACGTCTCCTGTGTTTTCTCATACGTGTTCCCAAATTTGCTATTGTTGTTGTTGTTGTTGTTGGGTATGATTTTTGTGTTGCTGTTGGCGATGGTGTTAGTGCTGTTATTGAGAATGGTGTTTGTTTTGTTTAGGGGGATGTGTTTGTGTTGTGGTCCGATTGACGTTTGTTTTGTTGGGAATGGTGTTTGTGTTGTTGTTGAGGATGATGTTTGTGTTGATGTTGAGGATGGTGTTTGCGTTGTTTTTGTGCTTCATCGTAGCGTGCGCTTTTGACATGCGCATGCGTCGCAGGTTGTGGCGTCGCAGGTTGTGGCGTCACAGGTTGTGGCGTCGCAGGTTGTGGGGTCGGTTATATTTTTCCTTGTTCACTGCCATGTGTTTATGATTATAGAAGTAAAATTATGACCATTACGTTCGAATTGATTTGGGAACTATAGGAACAATTTTGTCTACAAATTTTCTTTGTTCTGTATAACAAACTTGGTGTAGTATCATACAGTTTTAGCTGAGGGACGACAGTTTCACTAGATCGCTCAAACAATACTTATACGATTTGAATCGATATTTGATTAAATTAGGCGTTTTGATATTTTCAAGTTATGCGACGTATTGATGACCTACGAATAAAAAGACCTGCGTCCGCTTACACGAAACCATGGCAGTGCCGCGTAAATTTGATACCATGTGTAACCAGCACTGCGGGCATCACGTCGCCATGGCAGCCACGTGCTCGTAACGTGAACAGATCTGTGTCCAAACTCGGATGATAATTAAATCCTGGAAAGAGTCCTTATAACTACAATCACCCCCACCCCCCACAAGGGACTAAAAGAATAAGTTTCAGTGCCGTTTCAATGCTGTTTTTTGTGCCACTCATAGAAAGCACATGCTAAAAAGCATCTTTAGAATTATATCTCCTGGAGTTCACCCTTCTGTATTTTTGACTAGTTGTTCTAAACACATTTGTACTTTACTCTTATTTGGTTCACCTGAACTAAGCGTAAATAATAATCAGTTGATCTTAAAATCTGTACATAATTTTATAAGCATGTCCAATAGATTCACCATCCAAGCCTAGCAGTAATATGATTTGACTTTGATCTTTCTTTGTTCCCATCACCTTATTCTGTACATGTACATGTCATTTGTTCTCTTTGTTTTCTATGTTGGTGTATATACGTTGATGTTATGTTGAGGAGATCCCCTCGTGGCTATAGAGCTGTGGGAAATCCTCAATAAACAAATAAAGAATTACAATTATTTTGTGTGTACTCAAAAAATGGAGCATAATATTCATCGTGTTAAATGACATTGCCATGCTGGATATGTGTAAAGTTGCAATCAAAGCCAAAATAAGATGCATATGCTATTATCGACAACTTATAATTAAATTTAGAATTGCATGGTACAGGATTTGAATACTGATTTCACTCATTCGACCAGAACATACCTTGTGCTCCTCCGTCATTATTGAAAACGGTTGATTGGTTCTCTTTGCATGACCCTGTCCTAATTTTGTACTTATTATATACTTTCTTAATTGTTTGGTGGTTTGTGTATAGCGGATTTTTGGGAATGGGTCTTGAGATTATTGACCTGAAGCTTCTTGCACGAAACGGCAGACTTAGGCTAACTTGACCGTAATTGCCATGGCAACATGTCTTTAACATTATTGACAGGCAGCAATACGAATGTTTGTTTCGACGAATATGTTGCTGAATGACGTCTAGGGCATATTCACGTGGAGTGTGTTTCAGGACTTGCTGTAACAAGACATCCTCATTCCACACGCCATAATGTACACACCTGACTGAGTATGCACAGATTGAGAATATTTCTCGCTTAAATTAGGATCAAGTTTCTCAATTAAGTGCAACGGATGTTATCATGGAATGGTGAAAATTACGACATTGTAGTTCCAACACAGCACGTCAACAGATATCTGATAACAAATCCTGGAAATAAATAAGAAAAAGTAAAATAAATAAGAAATAATAATAAGAAATAAAAAAAAATTTACCGATGACAGGAAGTGGCAAAAAGAAAACGAAGAAAACGGGCTTCTTGTACTTATGCTTAAGGTAAGCTTGCTTGTTCATTTTTTTTTTTCTCACCAAAAATATACTTCCATTAAGCAATTATTTAACAGTTGAAAACTACTGGACTATATTACACATCACACCATACCATATCATACTGCTATATTTATGTAGTTATAATATCTCGTTTTCTAGCACGTCGACAAATTTGTCCTGTTTAGTTTACAATCTCACTATAATATGCACACTGGTGAACTTTTTGTATTCAGTATTTCTTCAGAATATTGCTCGTCCTGTACTCTCGTAAAACCTCACTTATTTGTCTTATATCCTGGGACCAGCCATTCACCTGGCTTTCAAAACTCTTGTGTAAATCATTTGCATATATAAAAACCGAATTATACTTTGTTTCTTTCAGATGTGCCAAATAAAAAATAGTAACCAGACAGAATATATAAACATTGGAACTCAGGAAAGTGCAAAATACGAGTTTGTACGGATTGATCGGACAGTACTGATTTACACCGGACCCGATCTGCTGACGTATGTGTACATCTTGCGTTTTCCACATATAATTTTACGAATAAAACTCATTATTTAAACAGCTGTATTATACATATACACAATACTAATTAAATTGACCCTCAGCTACCAACCTCCTCTCCCCGTGTCCTCCCACCATAATGCTGACCGCCGTTGTATAAATAAAATATTCTTGAGTACGGCGTTAAACACCAATCAAATGAATTAATCCACCCCCTCTTAGCGCCATTCTGGCATCCTTGACAACTGCTGACTTCTTCTGACAAGAGCTTATTTTTTACATTCTTTACATTTTTAGTTCTTTCGTGGATAATTTACAGTCAACGATGTTTTGGAAATTTGTCCTTGCGAGTTTTGACATTAGATGTATTTTATCGTTTGATTGATTTTTTGATTTTTTTGCTTATTTATTTATCATATTTTCAAGAATATACAGATATAGCCATAGGTCATTCGTATAACGGGATAAAAATTCAGTTAGACAGTATTATATTATGCTAATACCGAAAGTTCCTCGAAAGAGATTTACGCGTGGAAAAGTTTCAGGAGAACTTGTCTCAGCCTAGCTCTGAAAGTTTGCTTTTATGTGCGCTATGTATAATGGAAAACACAGAAAAAGAAATCAATATTTCCAGCAAATTCAATATATTCCAGTAATGCCATGGACAAAAAATAATTCTGGTTTCTATGCATTTCTTTTGTTTTATCATTTTGACAGAACGACGTATATAACTTTGGTATGTAACAGTTTTGGTGACCCTGGATCATTCGTTATCGGCGAGGATTTTCAGAAACCAGGACAATTTGTAAGTATCTCTCACAGTCCAGTTTTAGCACTTATCTCTTTATTTTCATGTCTTTAAAAGTTATTTTCGGGATATGTCCTATCTTGAATTTTAACAGACTATACATAGCCCACCTGCGACGTTTGTAATTCAGTTACACGTCCATGGTGTATACGTCGTCATGGGTTCAAAACGGGCCGACTGACTGGTGAATTAACCAAAGTTTACGGTATCCTATCAGCATGGGTAAAGATTATCTGCTTCCCGTACTTCCAACACAAGTGCTTAAGAATGATCCTTCACATTTTAATATGAATAAACAACAAAACAAGTCTAAATGAAGTCGGTCCGGGCGGTTTAATACGCCACTGTTTCTGTATAGAGGCCCTTCTAAAGCAAATAGTTAATTCACACAAACTGCAGCCTCACAGCAAAAAGATTACGCATGTCGAAACCGCCTAAAAGGCCATAATCATGATATTTGCGTTCATAAAATCCTGTTGTTGGCGTGATCAACTTCAAGGCACTCATCGTGACCATATTATTTATGTCTTCCAGTATTTATAATTCATTGCTGACTTGTGGTTATTTTTGCAGTACGGGGAATACAATGGTAAATACGCATGCGCTGTAGAATCAACACCAAAGCCATCTGGCGACATACTTATCGGCGGTTTTTCCATTGGTACCCTCGTCTGCTTTGCGTACGTATTATAGATGTACGACATTGTTAACGATTAAAATTATTCTTTTATGAAGTTATGTCTCGCAGATACTCAACATTGAAAGGGACATGGTGTTTTTCTTTCTTTTTTAACTGTGCGTTCTTTTATTTTTAAGTCCCCCCCCCCTCCCACCAAAAAAGAAAAATTCTTAGAAAAGATAGGCTTCGTTATCTCCAGCCCCGAGATAACCGTCCAGTGATCATTTTGGGGAGCGTTTCTTTTTTTATCGTCTGCATAAAAGAAAGAAAAGCTCCAGCGCGATTTCTTTTTCTAACCAACCAATCATTTGGCCGCAGGTATCGCGATTTAGACGAAACCACGAAATTTTCTGAGAGTTTTTCTTTTTTTTTTTTTTTTTCGTCTGCATAAAAACTCCAACCGCATTTCTATTTTTCGAATGTTTCTCTTTTAGGGGGACCTGCTTAAAAAAGTAAAACTCCGATTGCAATTGTGGAAAACAATAGAAAAACGCACAGCTAGATAAATTGAAAACCGGCATGTCCCTTTTACGGCTGTGTACGTGGATATCTATAGACAGGTTTTATTATTTTGTGTCTCATCGTTGTTGGAATGTTGGATTAATCAATCAAATTGGCGACCAAAGCGGACAGTTCAGTTGACAAAAACATATTTCGGACCAGCAGTACGCAAAATGTAACCCTTTAACGTAGGATGTATAACATGAGAATTTCGCCTATCCCTAAATTTCATTGTTTATCCTTATTATTTCACAACAGTAAAGTTTTTTATAAACTATTGTCAAAGGCGCAGCGCTTGAATACTGATTTCACTCAGCGGCCTAGAACATACCTTACGTCTTTCCAACATCATTGATAACTGTTGACTGCTTCTCTTTGCATGATTCCGTTTGTGTTATATGTCGTTCTTTTGGAAATTGGCCTTGCGATTATTGACCTGGAAGGTCCTTAATGGTTGGCGGCTGGTACACGAATGCCTGTTTCGACACATAGATTCAGCCTGCTTCACATATCAGACACCAAGTGATCTTCGCTGTTTTAGATCTCTTACTGATTAGCAAACAATTCCTTTGAAACAAGTATTTAAGGGCTACGTTGTACAAATATTGGTGCAGACACACACACTTAAAAAAATTCAGGGTCGTTACTTACTGCACAGGATACAATATAGGTTATGTGATACGAACGTCACCAGATTTTTCTCTTTATTCATCTAGGTTTGCTGGCTCTATAGCTTTGTTCTTCCTCATCGGAGTTCCATATCAAATGTTCGTTAACCAGGCGTATGGGTTTACAGTTATACCCCTATGGTCGACATGGATTTACCTGGCTTCTTTGGTCAGAGTAAGCCCATAGTACTGTTTTATGCACAGTTCCTTTGATCTTCATACAACTCCACGTACACGCTGGGTTATATTAAAGTGGTTAAGTGGTCTCAACCACCATAATACGTGAGATATTGCTTCATTATCAGCCACGTTAAATACATGAACAGTTGCAATAAAAGAACAACCCATATACGATACTAATGTCATTCATTCGCCTAAAGCCCTAAAGCATTCCTTGAGTCTTGTCAACATCACTGAAAACTGTTGGCTGCTTCACATCTCAGTTTCGCACTTAATATATTTTCTTAGTTCTTTGATGGTTTGTTCTGAACGTTCATTTGGGAATGCCTAGATTCAGACAGAGAATCTCCACCCCACTCCACTCGCCTGTATTGTTGTTTGTGTCTTAGCAGCTCTGTTGGTTATCTTACGTGAAGTTAGATGACGATTATACACTTGCCTTCCACCATCGTCAACTTGGGAGAGAGAAATATCATATGTCACAGACTGGGAAGTGCTTCCGTTACTTGGC